>NC_045444.1:124454642-124454826 GCF_002776525.5 Piliocolobus tephrosceles | reverse complement strand
TCAGTTGTAGGTTACTGTGTTTGCAGCAGTGCACCGTGTGTTCAGTTGTAGGTTACTGTGTTTGCAGCAGTGCACCGTGAGTGTGCTCAGTTGTAGGTTACTAATGTGTTTGCAGCAGTGCACCGTGAGTGTGTTCGGTTGTAGGTTACTGTGTTTGCAGCAGTGCACCGTGAGTGTGTTCGGT
>NC_045444.1:124428956-124449642 GCF_002776525.5 Piliocolobus tephrosceles | reverse complement strand
TTGCAGCAGTGCATCGTGAGTGTGCTCAGTTGTAGGTTACTGTGTTTCCAGCAGTGCACCATGAGTGTGTTCAGTTGTACGTTGGTGTGTTTGCAGCAGTGCATTGTGAGTGTGCTCAGTTGTAGGCTATTTGGTGTGTTTGCAGCAGTGCACCATGAGTGTGTTCAGTTGTTAATTAATTGATGTGTTTGCAGCAGCATCATATACCGTTTTGAAAATGTAAGCCTCCTGGTGCTAAAATTTTAGTGCTGCATAGTTTGGAATGCACCACACTCATGAAGTGTATGTAATTTTAGTCAAAAATGTAATAGAAGGTTTCTCACATAAAGGATTTAGTTTGTGCTTCCATAAATTTTCAGTTTTCACCTTGGCTCTTGCTTGATTCCGCTGCTCCTCTTTTGTTTGTGAGAAATGAGGAACAGTGTATTTAGTTGTTGATTTGGATGAATGACTTTGGACTCTCTCTTCTAGATTCTTTTACTCAAGAATGCATGGAGGAGAAATCTTTCTTTTGCCGTGTCAGGTAAGCCTTGTTCCCAGTTTTCTTAAATTAGAAAACCATACAAACATTTCACCCCAGTGCCACTCCGCTTGAGGCTGGGGGGCATGAGCCCTGCCTGCAGGGACCCAGCACGCCTGTTTCTGAAGTCTACCAGAAAACACAGTCAGTTACATTTTAAATGTGTACAGGTTGCTAAGAATGCGGCCAGCAGGGGAGTGATTTAACCTGCCCCTCATGGAAAATGGTGGCCAGTGGACCCTGTACTTTCTCTTTGTCTCCTGCGAAGACCTGTACCCAGGGTCCACAGAGTTTCCGAAAGCACTGCATCTTTTGGTTGTCTTTGCGTTTTTCTGGGGAGACACCTATAGCTTTCCCCACAAGGGTCTTGGTCCAAACCAGGGTGACTGATTGAGCATCCAGCCGCACTGTCAGGGGTGGCCGTGAACCAGACCCTGGCACCCTCAGGAGTCAGGGCCGAGGTCCTGGAGGGAGCAGCACACCTTTCCAGTCTGCTTTACCCATCCAGAGTGCAGGCTGCTCCAGAGAAGGGCTGTGAAGCATTCCCACTGGTGGGGATATTGACTCTGATTTGCCCTTCAGTGTGACGAGACTGAGGGAGGGACTGAAGCGGGCAGGGGAGCGGGCCCAGCTCCTCAGGCAGAGCAGAGGTACACATCACCTGCAGCATGGCATGGGGCCCAGGTGAGGAGGGAACAGAACAGGGGACTGTTCCTGCGTCACAGTTCCAAACTTTGAGCGTGGCCCTTCTCCACAGTGTCGGGAAAAGCCACGAGAATGAAATCCGCTACCACCCCTTCCGCATGACGCCCTACCTGGTCAAGGTGCGGGAGCAACAAGGTGCTGAGAGTCAGCTTTGCTGCCTTCTGCTGGCAGAGAGAGTGCACTCTGGTTACGAAGGTAACAGCCAAGCCCCGCGCGAGGGCAGACGTTGTCTCTGGCTCCCCCTCAGTTACTCTTGTGATTCAAACATGATATCTATACAATGGACTCCCAGCTGCAGTTCCCCACCCTTGGCCTCTCCCCCTCACCTCGGGCAGGGTCTCCATCTTTCTGGAGACTCAGCACACCCTGCTTGTCATCCAGCCCTCCCCATGGCAGATCACGGCATCTGGGTGCCAGCATCTCTCACCCCTGTGCACACCAGTGCTGTACCCTTCTCCCCTTTCCCTGGCTGCTCTGCCTTTTGTCCACAAAGTGGGAATAGCCCCAACAGGTCTGGGACCCCACATCCCTCCCATCCTCATCCCCTGCCCCATGCCTCAGCCTCTTGGGCCCCTCTGAAGGGCACTGATGTCACTGCCTGCTCCAGAACCCCAAACAGTTCCTCAGGCCCCAAGAAATGAAGTGCTGGGCGTCCCTCCCTCCCCACCTTGACCCATCCTAACTTTTCCTGGAATTTCCCTTCCTCCCAGCCAGTCATGCACGGACATGACTCTCCAGGTGAGTCAGCCTCCATACAAGGCTTGCTGTGCCTCTGCACGCCCAGCATTCTGGACCCCGGTCTCTGCTCCTGCTGCCACCTCACTCGCAGAATGCAGTCATCAGGCCAGCTCGCCTTACTATGACCTCTTGGTCCCATTAGCTCTTCTGGCTACCCCACCCCCAAAATAATATCTGGGCTCTTCTCTTGAAGCTCAGAGGGTACAAGGCATTGTGCTACCTTTATAGGTCCTTCCTGTGGTGCCTCTTAAGATCTTGCTTTGTGGCATCTTGGTCCTTGTATTGGCCGAAATCCCTGGCCAGGAACTGTAGGTGCTCACCATGACTGCTGAGCGAGTCACATGATCTTCAGATTCTCTGAAGGCAGGTGCATTCTGCAACTGCTGAACCCGGGGAATCCAGCTGAGTCCATGCTGCACTGTGCTCACCACCTTCTCTGTGGTGAATGGCAGCTTTTTTTTTTTTTTTTTGAGATGGAGTCTCCCTCTGTCACCCAGGCTGGAGTGCAGTGGTGCGATCTCGGCTCACTGCAACCTCCGCCTCCCAGGTTCTAGCAATTCTCCTGCCTCAGCCTCCCGAGTACCTGGGACTACAGGTGGATACTGCCATACCCAACTAATTTTTTTTTTTATATTTTAGTAGAGACGGGATTTCACCATGTTGCCCAGGCTGATCTCGAACTCCTGAGCTCAGACAATCCACCTGTCTTGGCCTCCCAAAGTGCTGGGATTACAGGTGTGAGCGACTGCGCCTGGCCAAGTGACAGTCTTTTGAAAAAGCACTTCTTAAAAGTGATAGAAATATTTTAAGTATGTGACTTTCTCCACAATGTTTGATGTGTTCCTGCATGTATTACAGAATGTTCTCTTCCAAATAGTAAGGTTTAGATACTTAGGGTTCAACAAGTTATTCCCCCAAATTACCAGAGTCTCCTTCAAGAAGGAAAAATGTTGAAATTTTGAATGTTTTGTCCATGAATTGAGGAAAATTTTGGATATATGACTCACTTTATGCAAATTACTCTATCACCTTTGTCCACCTTTGTCTAGTTTCCAAACTGTGAAGTTCTCCAGTACAGTGGCATTTGCTAAGAAATCTGAATCCAGACCAGGTGCAGTGGCTCATACCTGTAGTCTGTAGTCTGGCACTTTGGGAGGTTAAGGTGGGAGGATCTTTTGAGCCTGGGCATTTGAGACCATCCTGGGCAACATAATGAGACCCTGTCTCATTAAAAAAAAAAAAAAGAAGAAGAAATTTGAATCCAAGTATGTAACTCATTTTTCTAAAAGTCATTTGTCGATCACTTTAGTTTCATCTTAAACATCATAAAGATGGGGCCGGGCGTGGTGGCTCACGCCTGTAATCCTAGCACTTTGGGAGGCCAAGGCGGGTGGATCATGAGGTCAGGAGATTGAGACCATCCTGGATAACACAGTGAAACCCTACCTTAACTAAAAATACAAAAAAATAGCCGGGCATGGTGGCACGCGCCTGTAGTCCCAAACTGGGGAGGCTGAGGCAGGAGAATCGCTTGAACCTGGGAGGCAGAGGTTGCAATGAGCCGAGATTGTGCCACTGCACTCCAGCCTGGGCAACGAAGCAAGACTCCGTCTCAAAAAAAAAAAAAGTCATAAAGATGGACTTCTAGCTTTATTTTGCTAAGAGTAGCGTTTACGTGGTCTGTGTGGTTTTGTTAACATGGCAATTTCAATTTACTAGACTAAAACTAGCATTCCGTAGAAGCTGAGAAGGCTGGCCGGTGATCCCACAGCCAACGTAGGGTTCTCAGTGTGGCAGGCTCTGTTGTTCAGAGTCCATGTTTTAATTTTTTTCTTTAGCTGCTCATTACTCTGAATCTACAGGGTGTTTTCTGGTAGTTTTAATATAACATTAAATATACATTTCTTAGGATCACTAATGTGTGCAATATTCTATTCTTTCAGCCCCTAGAATACCTCCTGAAAAGAGAATTTTTACAACCACACATACACCAAATTGTTTGTTCCAGGATGTGGATGAAAGGTACGTGGTCTTGACCCACCCCCTTTTTCATGTTTTTGATATAAAAGCTATTTAGCTAAAACCAAGACTGCATATTGGTTTTATAATTACATGATGATAGACAAAAACTTACATACAGGCAATTAAATAGCTATGGAATTACACTGAAAACTTTCTAAGGTATGCACATGGTATAATTGAGGCTTTCTGGAGAGCTGGTGATTGTTCTAATTGAGCCTGTCTTAATTCTCCCATGTAAACCCATTCCGAGTAGACGATGGTCCAGACAGAGGCGGTGTTGCCTGGGACCAGTGTCAGGGTGGAAGCTGGAGATGCCATTGGCTGGATCCCAGCAGAAGTCCATCTTCCAGCCTGTGTGCTTGAGGCTTCTCCAGGGGACAGGATATTCTCCATGCCTCAGAGCCCATTCGGGTCCCTCTCTCTGGGTCTCCCCCGGTCCTAGTGAGATTTGGGGGCACCCATGTTCTGAGTGGCTTCTGCCCTCACCTTGTATCTTCTCCCAGCTCCTCCACAAATTCATGAAGACTCCGAAAACACTTGGGCCGGCTGGGTGCCGTGGCTCACACTTATAGTCCTAGCACTCTGAGAAGCCGAGAGAGACAGGAAGATCGCTTGAGGCCAGGAGTTTGAAACCAGCCTGTTTGAAACCAGGAGTTCAAAACATAGCAAAATAAAAATAAAAATTAGCTGGGTGTGGTGTTGTGCACCTGTAGTCCCAGCTACTCAGAGGCTGAGGCAGGGGGATCACTTGAGCCTAGGAGTTCAAGGCTACTGTGTTGCACCACTGCACTCCAGCCTAGGTCACAGCAAAAGACCCTGTCAACAAAAACAAAAAAGAAAGAAAAAAATGTGTGGGCCACTGGCAGTGGTCATGGAAAAGTGACCTCAGAAATTACCACAGGAAGTGGACCAAGAAGCACCTGCGTGCTGGGTTCCTAAAATGAACCAGGTCATCTTCTAGAAGCTGGAGGATCAAGGCCTCTCCCTCCTCTACTCTTGGCCCAGGGACACAGGCCCCCACCTTTGGAGTTGGGGCCACACGGCCTTCTGGGGAGACTCTGTGGGTAAAAAGGGATCCGTCACTTCCAGCTCCAGGTGACTCAGGTGTGTCCGCAGGGCTGCCTGGGGCAGAGCCAGTTTGCAGATGCAGGCTTCTGGACACCACCCTGCCCTGCAGAACCAGGATCTTGGAGGACAGGGCCTGGGGCCGTATCCGTAAAGCAGCCTCGGGAGACTTTTCTTCCTTCAGAGATCTGAGAACTGTCTATAACCCACTCCCGTGCCAACTTGGTGTCCAGCTCAGCCCTGTGTGGGGAGGTTGGCAGACAGGTGCACCTGGCGTGACGGGCCACAGCCTACAAGCTCCCCTTGATGAAGCCTTGTGTGCGGCCTGGCTCACAGAGCCCAAGGCCAGCCAGAGCAGGTGGCCAGGGCTCTCCCTCCCCTCCCTCCTTCTTTTCACCCTCTACCCCCTTTCTTCTCCCTCCTCTCCCTCCTCCCCCTGTTTCCTTCCTGTTCCCCGCTCCTCTCCTCTTCCTTCCTCCTCTTCGTCCTTCAGCAAGGCCTTGATGGGGCCGATGCCAGGAACATTCGGTATATCCCGTCCAAAGGAAAACATGAAGCCTGAAGAGAGAGCCTCAGACAAGGAGGAGATCCAAGAATAACGCCAGGCCCTTGATAAAGTTCTGCACCATGGTCTAAAGATTGACAGGGAAAATCCTTCCACACAAGCAGCAGAGGTTGAGGAAACATGGGTTTGGATGCAACAAGTGTGAAGAGGCAGCTCGGGAGAAGAAATGGTCGGTGGAGCCGGCAGAGGGCGCTGGACACAAACAGAAGCAGAAGGTGCTGCTGAAGTTCAGCTCCGACCTGCAAGGGAGCAAAGCCACAGCTCCGGGAGGAGGCATGAGCACACAGGGCAGAGGCCCAGCCAGCCACCGAGACTCCAGAGAAGCCACAGTAAACCAACTGGATGCTGAGGCCAAAGTCACATGAGACCAGGCTGGAAAAGAAGCACATACAAAGGGCTTGCCGAGGTCCAGGCAACACTTGTTAATCAGAAATCCACAAACTAATGAATGACACAGAGAAAGAAAAAGATGCCAGAAGGAAGAAAACAAAAGCATGATCATGACTTACCTTTTGGGAGATGAAACGCAGAGCTGAAGCACTCAGGCTGCAGCAGAGGGAGCCTCCTTCGGCGTCCTGGACACTGGACCTTCGTTTGCTATTGATTGGAAGTCTAACTGGTTCTGTTAGTCCAACTTCCAAATTTTGATCTCCGGGGGTGGGGCGTGGGATTTGGAGTGTATCTTCTCTTTCCAGGGAATAAGATGGTTCTTAGTGACAGTCTCCTCTGCTGTTTGGACGCCAATCCTAGCATGTGTCTGCTTGCCTTCCAGGGCGGTCCCTCTCCTGGGCTACCTACCTCAGGACCTGATTGAGACCCCAGTGCTCGTGCAGCTCCACCCTAGTGACAGGCCCTTGATGCTGGCCATCCACAAAAAGAGTAGGTCCCCTTTTCACGGTACATCCTGAAGTGTTTGGCGGAAGTTCGTGTGCCCTTGGGGCTTCTTCTTGGGACCAGTCTAGCTCTGACAGGTCAGATCAGCTAAGGACAAGCAGGTGGTAGACGCCCGCCTCGCCGCCTCACTCCTGGCACTGCAGTGCCCAGTGGAGTCGAGAGAGAGGGGTAAACTCATGTGAGTTCCCTTGTGGCCAGTTGTTTCTCAGTCCGTGGCCTGAGTCCGTGGCATCTCATGTTTACTGTTGGCTTCAGTGGTGCATGGGAGGAGGGGAGACCAATTCATCTGTGGCTAGGAAGGTTCTGACCAGGCCAGGGGAGTGCACAGTGCATGTCCTCACCAAGCCCAGCCCTCATAGACGCAAGTGACACTCTAGCAGAGGTGAAACATGGGATGAAACAGCTCCTGCTGGAAACAGCCTCCTGGTTGTAATCTACAGCAAAAATGGGAGGTTGAAAGCAGTGGCTTTGAAGAAGTGTTCATACCTCTGTCGTTTGGAAATGATCCCGGGCCTGAGTGAGTCTTGACCTGTCTCTCTCTACTGTTTGCTCCCCTTTCCCCTGAACGCTGGCTTTTGCTCTCCTAGTTCTGCAGTCGGGCGGGCAGCCTTTCGACTACTCTCCCATTCGGTTTCGCACCCAGAACGGGGAGTACATCACGCTGGATACCAGCTGGTCCAGCTTCATCAACCCATGGAGCAGGAAAATCTCCTTCATCATTGGGAGGCACAAAGTCAGGGTGTGAGTGCTCCAAGGGCATGAGGTGGCTCAGGGGTCTCAGGCGGGGGTCTCGGGCTGTCCTCACCTCCCAGCAACAGATGGCATAGGGAGGGGCTGAGAGGCCAAGACCGAAACCTCGCCTCCTGCCACCAATCTGGAGCCCCAGGCTGGTAGGCAGGGGTGACCTGTCCTCTGCCCCCAGGTGGGAGGGACCTCATTCAGGCCAAGTAGGGAGTGGGCAGGCAGCAGCCTGGGGGGCTGCAGGGGAGAGGCAGAGGGCCCACCCAGGCAGGCAGCATGTAGTGGCTATACAGTCACGCCAGAGAGGTCCTCCTGTGGGGCCCCGTCTAACAAGATGAATTAAAACCATGCAGGGGACCTTTGAATGAGGACGTGTTTGCAGCCCACCCTTGCACAGAGGAGAAGGCCCTGCACCCCAGCATTCAGGAGCTCACGGAGCAGATCCACCGGCTCCTGCTGCAGGTGGGTGTGGTGCCTGCATGCCCTCCTCCCAGGTAGCAGCCCGAGAGCCCCCTGCAGAGGACATAGGCTCTGCACCCTGGTCCTGGCATACCCACTCAGACAGCTTCATCTGTCATTCTCTGAACATCCCTCAGGGACAGTTTGGGCATAGACTGTGCTAGTCTGAGACAGTCCACAGTACCCTTGGCTCCCTCCAGCCTTACATTCAACATTGTCTGAACCGCAGCCCTGAGTGAGTGGCTGAAGGACATGTGCAGACCCCGTGCTCCGACACAGGCTGCGTAGTCCCAGAGTGACCTCTCAGTGGTGTGGGGGCTCATTCTAATCCAGAGCAGTGGGACTTAGGGACAGGACATTGTACTCAAGGTCCCTAAAAAAATCAGGCCCATCACAGTCAACACCACGCCTGAGTAGGTGTCTGCCTCTCAGTTCCCAGAGGCTGTGGAGTGAAGCTGTCATCGCATCTTGTTTGTTTTAAACCCCTCCACAGAAGCGCGGCTGGCTGCAGCCATGCGTTGATGAGTGGGTTGGACACATTCCTTTGGTGCTGTCTTCTCAGTGGCCGAATGTCTGGGTTGGGGCACCACGGCTGGAGGCCGGGCGTCTACCTCTGGAGCTGACCCAGGGGTTCAAACCCCAGCTCCCCTGGTCTTTGCCATGTAGCCTTAGGTGGGTCACCATCCTCTCTGTGAAACAGGGTGTGTTGGCAGGGGGCCACGTGTGCAGCTCAGCAGCCCTGGCTGTGTCTGTAGCACTATCTGCTGTCTCCCCAGCCCGTCCCCCACAGCGGCTCCAGCGGCTACGGGAGTCTGGGCAGCAACGGGTCCCACGAGCACCTCATGAGCCAGACCTCCTCCAGCGACAGCAACGGCCATGAGGACTCACGCCGGAGGACAGCCGTACGTCCCCTTCCATTCTCCCCGTGAAAATGAGTTTGTGGATGTCCCTCCAGAGTTGGAAAGCACACTCAGGACAGCCTTTGGGAGCTAGGAGAGGCTTCATCATCGCAGCTGTTTCTGCTTCCTTTCTAAACTTTGTTCACTTGGGACTTTTTAATCTTTTAAGAGTTGAAACAGCTAGAAACCATAGCTAAGTGTTTGGTTGAAAATTATTTAAAACAGACAAAACAAGCAAAAGTGAAGATTTAACTAGGAAAGAAAGAAGAAAATGTGGGCTGGGTGCGGTGACTCACGCCTGTAATCCCAGCACTTTGGGAGGCTGAGGCAGGTAGATCACCTGAGGTCAGGAGTTCAAGAACAGCCTGGGCAACATGATGAAATCCCATCTCTACTAAAAATACAAATGTTAGCCGGGCATGGTGACACGCCCCTGTAATCCCAGCTACTAGAGAGGCTGAGGCACGAGAATGGCTTGACCCCGGGAGGCAGAGGTTACAGTGAGACAAGACTGCACCATTACACTTCAGCCTGGGTGACAGAGTGAGACTCTGTCTAAAAAAAAAAAGAAGAAAATGTAATGTGCCGTTTTGCTTTATTTTTTATTATTCTTTAGGATCATCAAATAGGTTTTATCTAGCCCTGCACCTGTCAGATTTCTTATTCACAATTTCCTTCTATGTTGCTAAAATGATTTCAGCCATCCTCTGTTCTCACTTTGGGGGACAAACTGAAGGAGGTCTCCTAGAATGAATAACGTGTTCCTTTTGTTTTTCTTCAAGGAAATTTATAAAAATGGTAACAAGACCAAAAGTAGAAGTCATTATTCTCATGAATCTGGAGAACAAAAGAAAAAATCCGTTACAGGTAAAAAAAAATATTCAACATTTCCTTACTGAAACTAGAGTATGGCCACATGAGAAGAGGGAAGCTGGGTTGAATGCTGACTCTGGCTGGCAGGGAGTCTACCTTGTAGCCGTGCTGCACCCCCTTCTGTGTTGAGCACAGTCTTCGGCTTCCAAGAGGCATGGTTCAGAGCCATGGAGAGCAGCCCAGTCCTACACTCAGCCAGTGCAGGCACTGATGTCCACACTGGGCGCCTGATGCCCTGCAGGCCTGGCGGGGTGTGGCTAGGTGTGCAGGCCTGGGGAGCTGTGGCCAGGTGTGCCTTCCTGCACCCTGGCCTGCCCGCTGGGTGTGCCTGGGCCGCTTGTTCTTGCTGTACAGAGTGGCTGTATGGCTGTGTGTTTACACGTGCACACCCTTCACTCACACACACACACAACTGCCGACAGCCTGCCCAGTATCCACATACACTCCAACCAAACCTGTCTCAAGTGGAGAGTACCACTCAGGGTTTGCCAGCCCACCCCTACTGCCGCAGCCCTTTCCTCACCACAGCACCACACTTCCCAGGCAGCTTCACGCTGTCATGCGTGGGTTCAGGTTCATGCTGCTCCTCTGTCCCACGTGCATTTCTCACACAGCATGCACGTAGATGTGTGTGCACACAGGCATGCATCCCAGTCCCCTCCCCTGGTGGGCCGTTGCTCATTCTCTGTGCTCAGGCCGAAGTCTCCTGTGGAGAACACTCTGGCCAGACACCGCTAGGACTTTTGGCCTTGGGGATGTGTTGGTGGACATGCTGCCTCCTGGGCTCTGTGCTGGGTGTTGGGGACACATTAATGAGCTGGACACAGCTCTTTGCTTGAGGGCCCCTAGGGGACAGGCATGTGATGAATGTCGTGGGGGCAAGAGTCGAATGCACAGCACAGTGAGGAGGCAGTTGCCGTCATAATTGTTACTAGCAGGGATCACCTTGAAAACTGGCCTGGCCCAGGAGGAGCGTAAAGTCCTTGGGCTCTCACTGGCCCTGAAAGTTTAAGAGTTCAAGTGAGAGCTGGTGTCTCCCACTGCTGAGTCCCTGACCCCTGGGGACAGCCTAGACCCCAGAGAGAAGCAGACGCCAGGCTGGGCAGCAGGTCCCTCCCAGGTCTCTCTGTGGACGGCACTGTGGTGCTCGTGCCCACAGGGCTGCCTGATGCCAGGCTGTCCCCAGGCTTCCATAGCCATGAAGCAGATTCTGAGCCCCCAGCCCTGTCTTCAGGTAGAACGAAAATGCTTTCTAAATACACAGCGTTTTCTTTGGGAGAAAAATTAATGAAAGAACAATTTTGCCATTCCTTCAGAAATGCAAACAAATCCCCCAGCTGAGATGAAAGCTGTCCCTGCTGTGGAAAAGGACAGCCTGGGAGCCAGCTTCCCCGAGGACTTGGCCTGCAAGGACCAGCCCACCTGCTCCTACCAGCAGATCAGCTGCTTGGACAGCGTCATCAGGTACACCGGCACTTCCAGCCGAGTCTCCACCATCTCACGCACCCTCCCACCTCTCGTGTTGTGTGGCCTCACCAGGGGTTCGTGCCCTTCACACAGGTACTTGGAGAGCTGCAATGAGGCTGCCACCCTGAAGAGGAAATGCGAGTTCCCAGCAAACGTCCCAACGCTAAGGTCCAGTGATAAGCGGAAGGCCACAGTCAGCCCAGGGCCACATGCCAGAGGTATCTAATCTGTTCAGAGCCATGGACAGGTGGAGTCATGTAAATCCTCTGGAGAGACTAGGTGTCCCCGTGGCTTCTGTGCACACAGCGTAAGGGTGTAGGCTCTTTTTCAAATGATGAAAGTAGTTCAAAAGTCAGGACCCTTCTTAGGAGCTAGAGGCAAAGATGGTTCTGTCAGAGCCGTGGCTTTGAGAACAGGAACCCAGTGGGGCTGCTGGAGGCCTGGGGCTGTCCCCTGACCCCCTTCATGTAGCGACACTGGGGGGACATTTCCTGACCCTCTTCATGCAGCCGCACTGAGGGGCCGTCTCCTGACCCCCTCGTGCAGCCACACTGGTCTCGAGTTGTCAGTCTAGAGCAGGCCGCCTTTCCAGTGTGTGTCAGAGGGGCCCTTGTCCCTGAATGTTAACATGCCCCAGAAATCACGTTAAATCCCAGGCTGCTTAAACACTGTCAGTGTTGCTGATGTTCACCACCAGGTTTAGAAACGGTACCCCAGCTGGGCGCGGTGGCTCACACCTGTAATCCCAGCACTTTGGGAGGCCAAGGTGGGTGGATCAGTTGAGGTCAGGAGTTTGAGACCAGCCTGGCCAACATGGTGAAACCGCATCTCTACTAAAAATATAAAAATTAGCCAGGCATCATGGCGCATGCCTGTAATCCCAGCTACTTGGGAGGCTGAGGCAGGAGAATCTCTTGAACCTGGCAGGCAGAGGTTGCAGCCGAGATTGCACCACTACACTCCAGTCTGGGTGACAGAGCGAGACTCCATCTCAAAAAAGAAAAAAGAAAGAAAGAAACAGAGTATCCCAGATTATGGTTGGCTCCTGACTGTCGGAAAAGCCCCTCCGCACAGGTGTGCGAGAAAGGCTGCCTGGCTGTAGGCAAGAGCCCCTCACCAAGCGCTCCCTGCAGCTGCCGAGCTGCTGCGCCTCCCCGCAGAGGACTCAGGATTTAAGTGTGTAACTGCTCCCGTTTTGGAACTTGCTCTTCTCCACTATTCTCCTGTGAATAAACACTGGGGACAAATCATCCCATGCCTGGGCCAGAGCATCTGTGGGATGAGATGGGAGGGGATGGGTTGTGTGCACCCTGGTGTGGAAGCTGTACGGGCACTCGAGTGTCGGTTCCTCATCTGCACAGTGCATTGTAATGGCACGCTCGTGTTTGTTCCCCGCTTCCTCTCATAAAGAGGCAGAGCCGCCCTCCAGGGCGAACAGCCGCACGGGAGTCAGCACGCACCTCACCTCGCTGGCACTGCCGGGCAAGGCAGAGAGCGTGGCGTCGCTCACCAGCCAGTGCAGCTACAGCAGCACCATCGTCCATGTGGGAGACAAGAAGCCGCAGCCGGAATTAGGTACATCCATGGGCTCTTGGATCAGAGAGCAGTCTGATTTTTAAACATGAAAACAAGAAGTTTGCCATCTTACATTTTTCTTTCTCTAAGTGCAGAAGAACCCCACCATAGCCCATTGGGGGCGTTTCAGGAAATCCAGTTGTGTAAAATGCAGGGTGGAGTGTGGCCAGCCAGAGCCCGGGCAGCAACCTGTCCTGGTCCCTGTTGCCCTGTGGTGCTCCCCGGTGACAGTTGTCTGTTCTGGCATCAATGCCGGAGGGTCAGTTGTGGTGCAAAATCTCATCCTCTTTAATTGGTGCGGAGAGAGCACTGGGAGCGAGGCCCCACCTCCCTCTTCCCTGGGCGGGCTTGGGGGATCTTTCCTCTGCCCAGCAGGAGGTGCTACCATTAGCCCTCCCTGTCTGTGGGAGGAACCAGTACAGGTGGTAAACAGATTTACAGTGAGTGCATTGGTGGCTGAGTATTCTTGTTTTTTAGAATATTAGGATTAAAATGAATCCTGAATTTGTTCTTTACTAGGTAGAGGGAGATGATGAGGAAAAAGTGTATGTCCAAGATCCAGTCCCCAAGCCCTCCCTTTCAGGATGGTCAGTGGCCCTGCCTGTACCCTATCCTGTCTGCCCCATGGGCCCACAGGGTCCCCACTGTCACCAAGCCCGGTCCCAAACCCGGAAAGACTCAGCACATTGACCCACGTTTCTGGTGTTCTGAAAGCTAAGGACAGCCCAGGGATATCTTCAACAGCAGAGTTGAGCCCAGGGGTCCCCACGTTTCAGTTTGTTCAGCCCCCAGGTTCCTGAGCACTTGGCTGTCAGGGCTATCCTGCCCTGCTTCTTTTGCCATGAATTTTCTGAGAAAGCTAAATGAAAACATTGTGAGTTTCATCCTCATGCCGCAGGCATGGTGGAGTCACTTTATATGGGAGTGATTTGTCTTGTTCATGAATATAGTGTGGCCTTAAAACAAACGGCACGTGTGGGCTGGAACCCTGGCTTCTCGTGTTACAGAGATGGTGGAAGATGCTGCGAGTGGGCCAGAGTCCCTGGACTGCCTGGTGGGCCCTGCCCTGGCCTGTGGTCTCAGCCAAGAGAAGGAGCCCTTCAAGAAGCTGGGCCTCACCAAGGAGGTGCTCGCTGCACACACACAGAAGGAGGAGCAGAGCTTCCTGCAGAAGTTCAAAGAAATAAGAAAACTCAGTATTTTCCAGTCCCACTGCCATTACTACTTACAAGAAAGATCCAAGGGGCAGCCAAGTGAACGAAGTAAGTGATACCCGAATTAAAAGTGGGTTTTAAAAAATTTTATTCCTGTTGGTACTGAGTCCAGTGCTGGTTTCAAAATGTGAAATGTGTCCAGTTTCAGAAGCATTAACATGTAAGACAGCTGTTGGAACTTCCCTGGCAGTGCCATCTGTTTCTGTAGAACTTCCCACCAGGGAGTGCTCTCAGGATGTCAGCTCGCATTCCCCGGGGAATAGTCCCAGGCTAGTGCCTGGGGAGGGCAGAGCCATGCAGGGGAGGGCAGAGCCATGGCAGGGCAGTGCTGCCCTATCCACGTTTCTTGCGTGAGTAACCATGTGGGCAGGGGCCTCACCTGGACGGGACCTCCAGAGAATCAGCTAATTCGACCTCAAGATAATGGGCATGTGGTGCTGGGCGCATGAGGAAGGAGGGGCGTACCATGCATGGCGCCCTTCTCCCCAGGAGATGCACCGTCCTGACCAGGCCAGCCTCAGGCCTGGGCTTCGGACTCCATAGTCGGGCAGAGTCCATGGTCATGCTGTGGGAAGCCGCTCTGTAGGCCAGGTGCCGCTTCGGGGGTCGAAGGTCAAGGGATGAAGTAAAATAGATGAGCTTCTTCACCCCTTTCCTGGCTCAGGAATCTGGCTCCTGATTCCCCAGTTCCTTCCCATACCCCCAGACAGAGCCTGTGCTTGTTAGAGATGCTGCCTCTTCCATTCCCCCTGGGATACTGGCACAGGGATCAGAGCCAGTGAGCCCAGGAAGCCGCTCACCACAGGGACCCAGCTCCCCGGGTCTCTGGGCAGACACACAAAAGGAAACGTGTAAGACATTAAGCCTGCAGCTGCCTTAAAGATTTTGTCTTCTCCACTCTTTCCTTTCTCTCCTTCTTCCCCAGATTCAAGAGTTACTGCCAGCCCATAGAGAACCTCTGTAGAAATTAGAAAAAGGTGCCCTCCATGGCCCTGAGGAGACCCACCCCATGGGACCAGCCTAGTACGGAGTTCCCGCTCTTGCTTGCCCCCTAGACAACTCCGTAGCCTTATGCAGTGCACGGACTACAGAGCTGTCTACAGCAGCCCTACCAGACCCATACATGATATCCCAGGAACCCAGTGCTTTAGCCACTACTCCCACCAGGGGACAGATTTCTTGGGGAAGGACACCAGATAGAGAGACTGAATTGCAAAACCTCCATTTACACAGCAGTTTGCGTTGGACTAACCCATGTGCTTTCAGCACATCCCAAAGGCATGGGACCACCTTGGCACAGCTGACAGGAGATGTCCCGCACACCTGCTGCAAGAGTCCAGTCACTCTGCGTGATGTGAGAGGAAACCCAGAGTTCCCTGGATCCCCCTCCCACTCCTCAGGGAGGCCACAGGGACATACCCACAGTCCCTCCTTTACCAGTTGAGTCCCTCCATCTTCCTGGAGAAAGCCTTACTCCACAGCACTTGTCACTGCAGCACCAGGCAGCGTCTCCTCTGATCTTGCTCAGGCCGTGTGACAGGTGAAGGAGGAAACATCCCTCTTTAAGGAACATAGCGATAGTGCTTATAAATGGAAAACCAGAGGAGGTCAGTGGCTCCTGCCTTCCAGCTTTCACAAACCGTTTCCCGCAAATACTGGGGAGCAGCAGAGACGTGACAGCTTTTTAATGTATTTATTTAACAACTAGAACTTTCTGTTACCACTTAACCATATTAGCATTTCATAAAAGAAAGGACATAAACACCAGAAGAAAATAAGGAGTGTGATCCTGCAATTAAGAGCTTGTCCTTTAAGTTGATTCAATTTAGTTTTATGGAAAAACCTGATGTTTTGCCCTGATTTTTCTCACTTCACCGAGGATCAGGGAGAACCACTTGGTGGACCAGGCGGGCTCTGGGCCAGCATTTGGAAACCCAGGACTATTGGACAAAGAGGTGTCTTCAAATTTGGAGTTAAAATTTTAACTCCAAATGTTTATTTTTCTGCATTAGCTGCCCCTGGACTAAGAAATACTTCCGGAATAGATTCACCTTGGAGAAAACCAGGAAAGAACAGAAAACTGAAGTCCAAGCGGGTCAAACCTCGAGACTCGTCTGAGAGCACCGGATCTGGGGGGCCTGTACCCGCCCGGCCCCCACTCCTGGGCTTGAACGCCACAGCCTGGTCACCCTCGGACACGTCCCAGTCCAGCTGCCCGGCCGTGCCCTTTCCCGCCCCAGTGCCAGCTTATTCCCTGCCAGTGTTTCCAGCGCCAGGGACTGTGGCGGCAACCCCCACACCTCCCCATGCCAGTTTCGCAGTGCCTGCTGTGCCCGTGGACCTCCAGCACCAGTTTGCAGTCCAGCCCCCACCTTTCCCTGCCCCTTTGGCCCCTGTCATGGCATTCATGCTACCTGGTTATTGCTTCCCCTCGGGGACCCCAAGCCTGCCCCAGGCCTTCTTACCCAGTCAGCCTCAATTTCCGAGCCACCCCACAATCACATCCGAGATGGCCTCTGCCTCACAGCCCGAGTTCCCCAGCCGGACCTCAATGCCCAGACAGCCATGCGCTTGTCCAGCCCCCCGGGCCACCCCACCATCGGCCATGGGTAGAGCCTCCCCACCACTCTTCCAGTCCCGCAGCAGCTCGCCCCTGCAGCTCAACCTGCTGCAGCTGGAGGAAGCCCCTGAGGGTGGCACTGGGGGCATGGGGACCACAGGGGCCACAGAGACAGCAGCTGTGGGGGCGGACTGCAAACCTGGCACTTCTCGGGACCAGCAACCGAAGGTACCTCTGACCGTAAGGATTTTCTGATGCTCTTTCCCCAAAGCAGGCAGCAAACAGCACACCTGGCAGGCCGGCTGCACATCCTCAGTTCAGACGTGGGGGTTACACGATTGAGGGTTCCACCAAACCCCATAGTTTTTGCCGTGAATGTGTGTGCCAGAAATTCATGCTTCCCAGTTAATCCTATCAGAGTAGATGATTCGAAGCCTTTTATTGTCTTGGAATCTGAATGAAGGAGGAGAGATTGTGGTAAATACAGAGTCCAGAAAGCAGCATGTGACTTGACAGTATTTACGGGCTTTGAATTTTTAAATGACACTTCAAAGATAAAGCACAGTCAGGTTAAATACCAGAGCTAGGGCTCCTCGGGGCGTGGCGCCAGAGCCTGGCTCAGGTGGCCCCGCTGGAGGCAGAGACGGAGGAGGACACAGCCCTAAAATCAGCGTGACCTCAGTTTCCATCCTCTGCAGGCATAGTGACACTGTGTGGGATTCTTAACCAGTTAATGAAATGGTAGTTGTATTTGCAGTTAAACACTTGTGTTTCTGAATGAGCTCGAGTGTGTGGGAACGCCAGCAGTAGTGCAGTCCTAGGCCTCAGGTGATTTCCCTGCCTTGGCCGGAGGACCTAGGGCTCCTGGGTGAGGAAGTGCAAGTGTGTCGATCTGTGGAGCTTCTCCCAGTCCTCCTGCCACCTCCGGGCTCCTGCTTCTCCGAGTCCTGGGCCTATAGTCTGGGTTTCCAAGGAGAGGAGAGTCAGGGATGCTCCCCAGGCCAGGCCCCTCCCTCACTCCCAAGGCAGCCCCCACACGGGGTGCCGTGAGAGGCGTTCCCCCCATCCATGTCTGCTGCGTGTGAGGAGGAGGCTGTGGCCAAGCAGCAGCCTGAGGCTTTCCCCGCTGGAGCCCAGCTATTACCGTTTTCCGTGTGACTCTCCCCAAATTAAATGTAACTAGATGGCGTCCATAGAGCACCAGTGGCATTGGCACTGCAGGCCTGGTGGTGATGCGTGGTCTGCTCATTAAGCCCTCCCCGGTGGTGAACCTCGCAGCCGCTCCACAGCTGCCCTCCACCCTCACCCCACTCATGCCCCCACCCCCACCCCGCTGCATGTGCTGCGTCCTGACTGAGCCCCTATTCCTGTCCCTAAAGCGTGACGAGCCCTCAGACACGCAGAATAGTGACGCCCTTTCCACGTCAAGCGGCCTCCTCAACCTCCTGCTGAGTGAGGACCTCTGCTCAGCCTCGGGCTCTGCTGCTTCGGAGTCACTGGGCTCTGGCTCACTGGGCCGCGACACCTCCCCGAGTCGGGCAGGTATGTTGGCCCTGGCGGGGTGTTAGGCACTTGGGAGGTTCCCACAGGATGCACTGCTCCAGAATCGCAGGCCAGCCTCTGTGCTGAGGACAGGGATCACCGGCACTCCCCAAGCAGCTGTCAGCCCGTGCAGACACCCACACAGACACACTCCCTGTTCAGCATGGCCAGCCCTAGCTAGTCAGAATTCCGCATCCTCCCTATTTGCTTCTGATTTCAGTGCCTGCAGGCCTCACCCTGGCTTCTTGTTGGACCATCCCTCTGACTCCCCAGATAGTGGTTTGCCTTCCTGTGTTAGTTCCACGTGTGTGAACTGAGGGTGTGGAACACCTGCAAGCCTCTACGCGTTGGGATCTTTCACATGTGATCTGGAATCTCAGTCACCAGAAATGCACACACACTCCACAAAATTGAAGCTCCCCTACTTCTCTGGAGTGAGCTTTCACCTCGCCCCCCTTAGCAGGCCTGCTGCACAGGTGAGGCTGGCTAGGGAGCGCTCCAGGCCAGCTGCCTCCCCTTGTGGGAAACTGCAGTGCGCTGTGGTCCACATGAGTGGAGATGGTGAGAGCTTGGGAGAGAAGGTCAAGGCTTCCAGCACGCAGCTCCATCTGAGCTGCTCAGGGCTTCACAGGAAAGAATCGCCTGCATGGCACTAGCGGAGAGCCTGTTTCCTAATTCCCCAGAGCATTCAGGAAGTGGGAGGAGAAGGGGAACATGTACCGGCACCTACCACCGGCACAATACCTGAGAAGGGGCTGGGCTGTCTCAAATCATTCCGACTTTGAGGAAGCACATTACGCAAGGTTTAATTTCATATGTCAAGGTTTTGATGCACCATGTTTTTTGTTTTTAAAGGCAGTAGTGACACAAGTCATACCAGCAAATATTTTGGAAGCGTTGACTCCTCAGAGAATAATCACAAAGCAAAAATGAACACTGGTATGGAAGAAAGTGAGCATTTCATTAAGTGCGTCCTGCAGGATCCCATCTGGCTGCTGATGGCAGATGCGGACAGCAGCGTCATGATGACGTACCAGCTGCCTTCCCGGTAACCACCTAGCTCTTTCCTAGGCACCTGGGGAGGGATGGGATTCAGGAGTTCCTAGAAACAGCAAGGTCAAGGTCATTCAGATGGGGCAGGACACCCCTCTGAAAGACTGAGATTTAGTTGAGTGCAGCAGAGAAGCAGGCTTCCCTCTGGACAATTCTGCCAGGCTAGTACAGGATGGCCGTGGCCCTGCAGTGTGGCCAGGGTAAGCCAGGGCCCTGTGGATTCACACCCTGTGGCCTTCAAGGAAGACAGGCTCTTGGTGCCTCCTTCACAGTGCCACGCTCAACTTTTACAAAGCAGGTGCCAACATCTCTTGCTTTGTTGCCCAGTAATCCTGTGAGGTAAATGGGATGTGTCTGTCTGTCTGACTTAGAGTTGAAGGAACCAAGCGTCAAGGTAGGTGAGCAGCCCAGGGAGCTGGCTGCTCTGCAGTGACCCGGGGGCTCTGCGTCCACATCAGGCTGCCGTAGGGAACTGCATGTGGTCCTTTCCCTTGCGGAGCACCTGCTTGGCAGGAGACACTGGGAGGAAAGAAAGGAAGGAAAAACAAACCCTGTGTAAGTCCGTTTTCACACTGCTGTAAAGAAATACCTGAGATTGGGTAATTTATAAAGGAAAGAGGTTTAGTTAACTCACAGTCCTGCAGGGCCAGGGAAGCCTCAGGAAATTTACAGTCATGGAAGGGAGGAGAAGCAAGCGCCTTCTTCACAAAGCTGCAGGAAAAGAGCGCAAGTGAAGGAGGAACTGCCAAATACTTATAAACCCATCAGATCGCATTACAACTCACTGTCACCAGGACAGCATGGGAGAACCACCCTCATGATCCAGCCACCCCTCAGTCCCTCCCTCAACACATGAGTATTACAGTTCTACATGAGATTTGGGTGGGGACTCAGAGCCAAACCCTATCAAACCCCTAAGTCCTCTGGTCAGCTAGTGGATATGGAGGCTCCATCTCCAGGGTAGCTGTAGTCCAGACCAGCACTGGCCAGTGACAGGGGAACGCTGTCCTGCTGGCAAGAATCTCCCAGGTGAACCATGCCTGTTGTGGAACCAAGCCCCAGGGGACAAGGTTACACCTGCAGATACCCACCTCCCAGGGCTATTGTAAAATATAGTAAAATTAAATCTTGACCAGAATCATCATTTTCATAGAAAAACTACAGATTCTTTACTAGGGAGATTAAGTTACCTTAAATGGTAATTTTTTTTAAAGAAAAGGAAATTTGCATTAAAATCATCTAAAACTACATTATTTATACTGAAAGAATAAAAACAGAAACCCTTAAGACATTTGAAAGCTTACCAATTTCTAAATATCTTGCGAAGAAATTTAGAAGCAGTTTTGAAGGAGGACAGAGAGAAGCTGAAGCTCCTGCAGAAACTCCAGCCCAGGTTCACGGAGAGTCAGAAGCAGGAGCTGCGCGAGGCCCACCAGTGGATGCAGACGGGTGGCCTGCCCGCAGCCATCGACGTGGCAGTAAGCTCATGGGACTCGATTTCTGATAACAGCCCTAAAAGTCTCTGTGATGGGGATTCTCTGTATTATCTTTGCAACTTTTCTGTCAATTTAAAACTTCTAAAATTAGGCCAGGTGCAGTGGCTCAAGCCTGTAATCCCAGCACTTTGGGAGGCCCAGGTGGGTGGATCACGAGGTCAGGAGATCAAGACCGTCCTGGCTAACACGGTGAAACCCCGTCTCTACTAAAAAAAAAAATACAAAAAATTAGCCAGGCGTGGTGGTGCGCACCTGTGGTCCCAGCTACTCGGGAGGCTGAGGCAGGAGAATGGCGTAA
>NC_045444.1:124412049-124428856 GCF_002776525.5 Piliocolobus tephrosceles | reverse complement strand
TCAAAAAAAAAAAAAAAAAAAAAAAACTTCTAAGATTAAAGGTTTATTTTTATAAGGCACAACAACACAGAAAGTTATCTGAAGCACAAGGTCTGCTTCAGATAACTTTCTTCCAGTGGCTTTTCAACATTGTTTCCAAAAAGGTTGAAAAATCTAATCTCAGTCACTTGCTGAAATCTGTGTTTTCTTTCTTTCAATTCTGTTTTTGATTTTACAAAAAGACCTCTCCTATCGCAAACCCTCAGTGTCCATGGAGAGGGCTAAATAGTGGTGGGAAATCCAGTTCCTGCTGGCCTGCTCTCCAGGCACATGTCCTTCCAGCGGCCCATGGCACACCAGCCCCACTCTCCTGCTCTCTGCCAACCCCTCCCCCACACGCACCATGGAAGCTGCTCTTGTCAAGGTCTCAAGTTCTCCAGCAGCCAAACACAGTGTCACTTTCACAGTCCTCGTCCCAGGGACCATTGGCAGCAGTGAGCGGCTCTCTCCAGGGAGCTCTTGCTGCCCTTGGCCTCCAGGCCCTGTGCTCTTCAGGCTGTCCCTCTGACCTCTTGGCCTCCCCACAGGCTCTTCCTCTTCTCTGCACCCTCGGGCTCAGTGTCTGTACCTCTTTTCCCCCGGCCTGCGCCCTGCAAGCCCTGGAGGCATCCCAGGCTCTACTCTCAGGCCCCAGCCAGCTGGTTAGCAAATTGTCTGGGTTCAGCCTTGAAGGTAGATAGAAGCCCATCACTTAGTGCCTTCAGCATCACCGCACAGGTCCAAGCCATGAGGATGCTTCCATGGCATGAGCCCTGCATGTCAGAGTGGCCTTGAAGCTGCACTCACTGCTCCCCATGTCACCTCAGTCAGAATCTGTGCCCCACAGTTCAGATCCCTGCTGGCACTGTGCCACCTCAATCAGAATAAATGGTTGCAAAGTCATACACATCTGACAGCCCAGCCACATCTACCTCATCTTCCATTTCTCCTCTCCTTCCCTCTTCTCCAGCTTTACTGGCCCCTTGGCTGTTTCCCGGACTGCCCTGGCAGGCCCCTGCCTCAGGATCTTTGCATGTACCCAGCCCTTTGCTTGGAATCCTTTTTCCTCGGAGACCTGTGGCTCACCCTGGCTGCCTTAGAGTCTGTTTTCCACGCACTGCTGCATTCGTAATCTCTTGCTGCATGGCAGATGGCCCAACACTTAGTGACTTCAACAACAAACGTGTATTCTCTTGCATGGTCTCTTTGGGTCAGGAATTTGAGAGCGGCTTAGCTGGGTACTTCTAGCTCAGGGTTGATGGTAAGATACTGGTGGGGGCTTCTGTCACCTGCCAACTGGAGGACCAGCTTCCAGGAGCCTCACTTGCAGGCCTGTCATGCGCTGCTGGCTCTTGGCAGAGGCCTCAGCTTCTTGCCGTGGGGACCTGTCCGTAGGGCTGCCTGGATGTCCTCACAGTGGCAGGTGACTTCCCCAGAGAGAAAAAGAGGAAGCCAAGGTGTCTTTAGGACCTAGAATCAGAAGTCAGATACTCTGTTAGAGGCAAATGCCTAAGTCCAGCCAAGGGTTAAGGAGAAAGGAATTAGGCCCCACCTTTTGAGGGAGAAGTGGCAGAGTGTGGATGCGTTTCAAAACCATTGTGTCACCTTTTCTGTGGCCTGCTGTGAATGTCCAGTTGAAAATCACAGATGTCCTCCATATACTCTATGCCTCTGGAGCCCTTCCTAGTCATTGTCCCTCTCTGCTACTAAAGTGCCAGCTCCTGGGGCAGGGATTTTGGCCTTTGCTGCCGGCCGCCTCCTGGCTGACACCTGGTCACTTGCCCCTTACTCGGTTTGAATGACTTTTTTTTTTTTTGAGACAGAGTCTCACTTCAGGCTGGAGTGCAGTGGCACGATCTCCGCTCACTGCAAGGTCTGTGTCCCGGGTTCACGCCATTCTCCTGCCTCAGCCTCCCGAGGAGCTGGGACTACAGGCGCCGCCACCACGCCCAGCTAATGAATTTTTTGTATTATTAGTAGAGTCCGGGTTTTACCTTGTTAGCCAGGATGGTCTCTATCTCCTGACTTCGTGATCCGCCCGCCTCGGACTCCCAAAGGGCTGGGATTACAGGCATCAGCCACCGCGCCCGGCCAGTTTGAATGACTTTTGTAACAACTCAGATCTCAAGTTTGTGACTGATTTCACTTTTTTTTTCTTTTAAGGAATGTGTTTACTGTGAAAACAAGGAAAAAGGTAATATTTGCCTGCCATATGAGGAAGGTATTCCTTCTCTGGGACTCAGCGAAGTGTCGGACACCAAAGACGACGACAGTGGATCCCCCATGAATCACAGGATCCAAGAGCAGACGTAACCCCTGCCCCACCTCAGCCCGGCAGCCAGCAAGCTACAACAGGTGGTGCTTGGAAGAGATGAAAGATCTTCATGGCTGTTTCCACTGAAATGGACACATATGCTCATGTTGCTTTTTTTGTTTTAGAAAAAAAAAAAACAGTTTTCTGAAGGGGTGACTTAAAACTGTGGAGAGTAGGGAGGGTTTGGAAAGAAATATGTTTTTTTGTTTGTTTGTTATGTTTTCAAGACAGAGTCTCGCTCTGTCGCCCAGGCTGGAGTGCAGTGGCCGGATCTCAGCTCACTGCAAGCTCCGCCTCCCGGGTTTACGCCATTCTCCCGCCTCAGCCTCCCGAGTAGCTGGGACTACAGGCGCCCGTCACCTCGCCCGGCTAGTTTTTTTGTATTTTTTAGCAGAGATGGGGTTTCACCGTGTTAGCCAGGATGAACTCGATCTCCTGACCTCGTGATCCGCCTGTCTCGGCCTCCCAAAGTGCTGGGATTACAGGCTTGAGCCACAGCGCCCGGCCAAGAAATATGTTTTTATATATAAAATGTATATGTAGAGTTTTGTGGGATGGGAAGAGACTTTAGCTGTTACTTAACTTGAGAAAGACTAAATGCCTCTCCGTGTCAGGGAAGTTGCCTCAGTGCTCCCAGAAGTCCTGTGACTGTGATGAGACCTCTGTCTGCTGCACCAGCTGGGGACTCTGGCTTCCAGAGCTTTCCCAGGGTGTTTGGATCAGATCAAATTTTGTCCTTTCTTGAGGACTGCTTTTTATCTGAATTATCATTTAGTCAAGGTCGATTTTTTTTTTTTTTTTTAACATACCAAGTGGAGATAGCCGCCTCTCCTGGTTTTCTTTCAAAACGTTTCACATTAAATGGTGTGAAGCGTTGTTTGGCAAACCAACAGCTTTGGCTTCTGGTGGTGGTCAATATTTCAATCTGACATAGCTTTTGTTTGTAGTGAACAAAGTTGAAACATTTGCTCTGGACTAAAGAAGCCTAGTGGTTTGTGTGGCCAACTCCATCGGATGAATGCACACGCAGACCCTCTGCCTGTCTCTGCATCGTTCTTGTCTCCTTTTCAGACCACGATGGCCAATGTGGAGATTAAAATATGTCATCAGTCATCTCTTTATGGTGACTTCCCTCTGCAAACCAGGCTGTGACCAACACATGTGGGACCCAGTCCTGTTTGGTCTTCTTCCGTTGGAGCCACCCAGACATCAGCTTCCACCCAGCCAAGCCACATCACATCTCTGGCTGAGAGCAGCCACTGCCACTCAGTCCCACAGCTTGCAACTGTGTCTGTATTTTCAGGGGTGCAGTGAGCTTACCTCTCCCACTAGGTTGGGTGCCCAGCCCTCATTCTTTTCATGAGCCCGACCTCTCTCGGAGCAGCTTTAGGTCTCTGCCAGTGTCCCCAGCACTTTTAAGTCATTTGGACACTTGGGGAAAAGTGAGGCCAGTCTGCCCAACTTTTTACAAAACCTCATTTTGCATTGTATATTCCAAAGATGGTTTGGAAAATTTAATATTCATCCCTGGTGGGAATTCACAGTTATCACTGAAGAACAGTTGACTTAAAATTGGACCAATACTATGAGGCTTAAAAGGGACCAGGGTTTTTTTTTTCTTTTTTTTTCTTTTTTTGAGATGGAGTTTCTCTCTTGTTGCCCAGGCCAGAGTGCAGTGGCACCATCTCGGCTCACTGCAACCTCTGCCGCCCAGGTTCAAGTGATTCTTCTGCCTCAGCCTCCTGAGTAGCTGGGACTACAGGCACCCGCCACCACGCCCAGCTAATTTTTTGTATTTTTAGTAGAGACAGGGTTTCGCCATGTTGGCCTGGCTGGTCTCGAACTCCTGACCTCAAGTGATCCACCCACCTCGGCCTCCCAAAGTGCTGGGATTACAGGCGTGAGCCACTATGCCCGACCTGGACCAGGGTTTTCTGTTTTTTGATGGAAATGAAATCTCTTTGTAATCTACTAGGTTTTCATAGTAAAACCATCTTATGCCTAAATATTAAACCTATTTTTCATAAACACAAGAACACTTTAATTTTTCATTAATTTACAAAGTAACATGACCTGCCTATGCCTACGATAAGGTAGCAGTCTGCATTCTTATGGCAATTAGCTGTTACAAACTGCTTCTTGCCTCTAAAGTCAGATCATGAAGGGATAGGTATTCATCTAAGGTTACATGTATGTTACTGAAACACGAAACTGCCAAAATCTGACTCTGCTGTTACGAATGTTTACCATCAGCATTATTTTGTTATTTAATATATGCTCATTGATTGTAGCTTCAGTGCGTGCCAAGCAGTTGACTTAATAGGATCATCTTGTGAATTTGTTTACATGATGCCAAGCATCAAGTCATGTTTTCTTTAGTGTGTGTGCTTATACAGGTGTTAAACACTTTTTCTCTATTTTAAACTGAGCCTTCTTTTTAATATATTCCTAAAAAGATATGTAAATAAGCTCTCAGAGTTTGTGTGATGATTTGTTGAGCCTTGCTGGACAAGTGGTTTGTTCGTGTGCAAACCAGACTTTCTCTACCCAGTGCAATAGATTTGTTTGACTGCTTGTGTCTTTTTATGACCTGTTTGCCTTTTAGAAAATTGGTAAATAAAGCAAGTATATTTTTATTTTTACTTGTATGTATTTTTCACATAGCACAGAAGAAAACCTGAATAGAGATCAAAGATTATTTTTAAAAAATTGTTTTTAAAGGAACTCCAGAAATTCTGCATTAAAGAATCTTACATCCCAAAGGCCACCTCGCGGTCAGCTCCCTTACAGCATTTGATTGTTGCTGGCTCCCTTTCTTCCTGTGTGTGTCACACACACACCCTCCTTCAGGCTGCAGGAATGAACTTTGTGTAATGCAAAACTAATTGTGTTATGACCCACAGTCTTCACTTTCAATTGGAGGGGTGCAGCTGTTTGGCTCAGCTCCAGACTGCCCCCAGCTCTGCCTCCACGCACCTCTCTCTTCCTGCATCGCTGCCCTGGGTTACCTGGCCTTTCCAGGCTGGCTGCCTGTCTTCGGGTCATCAGGCTAGGTAGGGTTAAAGGTGGGGCAGTCAGGAGGCTCCACCAGAAAGGTCACATGTATCCATTGTGAATGATATGGGCAGGGCAGCATAGTCCCCTGACCCCAGCCCTTCTCTCACAGTGATGAATGAAGCCTTGTGAGGCCAAAACTGGAAGCCCTAAGAGTTGCTCGCCACCCCTCCCACTCTTCAAACCATGACCCTGGGGGTGGAAACAGCTGAATAGATCCTGAACCCAATGCCCCGCCTCCGAGGAGCTCCCTGAGCAGAAGGGAGGGGCTGTCCTCTGCCTGCTAGCCTGGCTTCCTAACCCCAAGCGCTGATGGGATAAAAAGCAAAGTCCTCCTAGCAAGCACAGAGGCCTCTGCAAACTGCCCTAAATGGCCAGATACGGTGGTTTCACTGAACCTCTGAGTGCTTTTGGGAGACTCTTAATTATATTTTTATTTACCATATAACCCCAAGGGTTTTATTTCCAAATTAAATGGAGATTCTGAGTCTCCTGGGCAGATTGCCCACAAGGGGCCTGGACAGTCTACAGGCCACAGTTGCCTTTGTTCCCCCCAGGGATTTATGGCCTGCCACCCCCACTGCTAACCGGTCCCCCGCAGCAACCACCACCCTGCCCAGCCTCTGCTGGCCTCTGTTCCTGGCTCTAGGGAGATCAAAGGGCTCAAATGCTCAGGAAGTCCATAGTCAGACAAACTTTGAAGGCAGGACTGGCCCAAGGGACAAACGGCAGGAAGTGTTGGCTAGGGGAGGCTGCTGTGAAGGAGGGAGGGAGGGCTTGGTGACCCCAAGATAGGCCAGGCTTCTGGGACAAAAAGGCCATGCCAGCAGGCCAGTGCACTGCTAAAGGGAATTGAAGTTCACCTTGCAGAGGGGACCTTGGGCAACTTCCAGTCCAACCAAGAAGGATTTTGCTGATGTACAGCCTTCTGTATTCTCCTTCCCTCAACCCCCACCCACTCCACTGTCAAGACAAGTCTTTTGAGGTCCCTAGTCCTCCCTTTAGCCTCCTCTCTCATAACTCCTATCACCTGTCTTTTGTTTTTACAAGGTCAACTTCATATCATGTCCCATAACCATAAACAATCCTTCCTTGCCTTCTGTATAGATTAATTCTAAACGTTAAAACCCTATGAACAGTGTTAGTTGTGGCTGTGAAAACTGTTGTCTCCTGAGCCAAGTAATGTGCTAAGATTACATTTCTTTTCTTGGGAAGCTTTTTGTTTTCCCTAGAGTTCCTAGTTGCTTTTCTGTTTTTTTTTTTTTTTTTTTGCTTGCACTATTTTCCCTTATCACGTCCTCCTTGCCCCTGAAATCCAGTTCCCCATCCAATCAAGTGTTCAATCAGGCTTTACCCAAAGTCCTCTTTTGGGGGCCTGATCATCCTGTTGCGATATAAATTGCCTAACATAAAGCAGATGTTTTAGGATGCTCTCATCCTAAAACATCTACTTGGCCTTGTTCATTTGGATAATGAGAGGAGTGTAAATCAGTTTGCAAACTTGGGAGTACAAGAAATATCACTGAGTTTATTTTTCCCTATCACAGTTTCTCAAAGTAGTGGAAATGTCATTGTAGTCACTTGGGGGAGTGGGCGTTCTCCTTCCCTGGGGTGATGTCTCAGTGGTGAAGGAGAGTGAAGTCACAGGCCAATAATCTACTTCCTTGGGATTCACCACTCCAGCCCCATCCTGCCAGCCCCACTACTGGGCAGGTGGGGAGTGTGTGAAGTAAAGGGGTAGTTTCACACCCAGGTGAGTGATGCTGGGCTGGGGGAAATCTCAGGACCCTGCTCACCGAGCAACCAAGAGCCAGAGCAGGGACAGTTGGGAGTGGGCAGGAGGGGGTCCCAGGTAATTACAGAGGTCAGTGAGGTGACTTAGGTGACTTTGGGAGCCTTCAAACCTCTCACCAAACTCACCCAGCGGGAAGCCTGCGGGGTCCCTCTGGTGGAGAGGCAGAAGTCAAGGGGCCATGGGAGGCCTGTCAGACCTCTCTAGGGGCAGTGGGGCGGTAGGTCTGCAGCCTAGCCCTGTGGCTGCGCTCCGCTGCTGGGGTCCCCTGATGTTCCCCTCCCACGCGGCCAGCCCATCCTGCCAGGGACACCCCTCACCTTCCCCACCTAGCAGCGCTTCTGTGAGGCCAGGCTCTGCTGGGGGTGCGGGGAGGTGGACAGGGGGTCCTAGGTCAGACTGTGCCCTTGTCCAGGGACGCTCATAGCCTGGAGGGGCTCAGAACAGACCCTGACGATCCCAGCACGGGTGAGTAGTGGGGACTGAGGAAGGCAGGTGCTGTGCAGGGCAGGCTGGTGGTCGGCTGGCTGGGGACCGAGAAGGCGTCTCCGCGTTCCGGCTCCTCCACGCAGCGTCTGGACTGACGTCGTGGCAGGAGCCCGGCCGGGGTCCCCGGGGCGTTGCCCTAGGGCGCGGCCCCACTGCCCACGCACCCCGCCCGCGGCTAGGAGGGACCCGGCAGATGGGCGGCCCGCCGCGATGTGGGGGTCGCGGGCGTCTGGTCGGGACAAGCGCCCGCCGCCTGCCCGCGGGACAAAGCGCGCGAGACAAAGGCGCGGCCAACACCTGTCGCTCTTGGCGCGGCCGCCGCTTTTCTCCGCCGAAGCGGTCGCAGCTGCCAACTGTCACAGGCATCAAGTTACGGGGACCAGACGGCAGCTTCGGCGGGTCTGCGGGGGGGGGGCGGAGGACGAGGAGGGGAGGGGGGAGGCGGGCGGGGTGCAGGGGAAGGGAGGGCGGGGCCCCGGGGGGACCAACGGGGACTGGGGGAGATGGGGGGGCTCAGAGGGGGACGCGGGTAGTGACCCGGAGAGCAGAGCCCAGGGGGACAGCGGCGCGGCGGGAGCACGGGGGACCCCGCCCCACTAGGACTCCAGTGCTGGCGGAGGGCGGCGTCGGGGGTCCGGCCCGGCGTCTGGACGAGTCCGGAAGAAGCTCACGAGCCGCCCCGCCACGGCTGCCCAGTGGACCCTGCCTCCCCCGGACTTGGCAGCCACCCCAGCCGGGACCTGAGACCCCTCTAGGTCCGGAGACCAGGGACTTGGCTGTGGCTCTGCACCCCAGGGAAGCAGCTCCTGGGGCCCGCGGCCCGAGCGCTCAGCTCTGGAGGCGCCATCGGTGAAGGAGGGAAATGAATGAATGAATGAGTGGACGGACGGACGGACGGGTGGACGCCTGCTCGCACGCGCGGCAGATCAGTGGTCCTAGAGCAGCAGACGGAGAGAAACAAGCGCAGGCAGGGCCGCAGCTCCCCGGGGTCGCTGCCCCGGTGCCGCCCCTGCGGGGGTCTCGGGAAGGCCGGGCTGGGGGCCCCGCCTAGCTCAGCCAGCTGCCGCCCGTCAGAGCCGCGGGGCCGCACAAAGCGCGCTGCCCCGATTGGCTGCAGCGCGCCTCGCGGTCGGCGGCCCCGGGCCCGCGCGGCCAATCGGCGCATTGAGATGCAAATAAGCGACTATAAAAGGGGCGGGGCCGTGGCGGGCCGGAAGCCGCGAGGAGCGCGGACTGCCGGGCTGCTGCTGGCGGCTGCGGGGCAGGGTAGACGCCGGCGCTCCGGTCCCCGCCGCCCTCCGTCCCCGCTGCTCCCAGTCCCCGCCGCTCCCAGTCCCCGCCGCGCCCCCAGCGGAGCGGGCATGGCGCCACCCGCGGCGCCTGGCCGGGACCGTGTGGGCCGTGAGGATGAGGACGGCTGGGAGACGCGGGGGGACCGCAAGGTGCGGGCCGGGGCCGTGGGCGAGCAAGCGGGCGGGAGGCCGTGCGGGACCGGGACTCAGTGCCCCTCTCCCCGCAGGCCCGGAAGCCCCTGGTGGAGAAGAAGCGGCGCGCGCGGATCAACGAGAGCCTGCAGGAGCTGCGGCTGCTGCTGGCGGGCGCCGAGGTGCGGCGGCCGGGCAGGCGCCGTGGGGCTGCGGGGCGGGCGGGCGGGTCCGGGAGCGTGCAGCCGGCTCACCGCCCTTCCCGCCCGTGCAGGTGCAGGCCAAGCTGGAGAACGCCGAGGTGTTGGAGCTGACGGTGCGACGGGTCCAGGGTGTGCTGCGGGGCCGGGCGCGCGGTGAGTGGCGGCGGGGCGGGCGGGGGCGCCGGCCGCGGGCGCCTGCAACCCCCGCCAGACGGAGGACTTCCCTCCGGGCGCCCCTGTCCTGTTGGCGGCGTAGGGCTCCCCCCGGAGCAGGGTGCGCCCCCGCGTCTCCTGGGTGAGCAGCGTCCCCGCGGGCCGGGTGGGCTGGGCCACGCAGTCGCCGCTCACCGCGCGGGACGCGGCTCTCTCCCTCCCACTCTCGGGCCCAGAGCGCGAGCAGCTGCAGGCGGAAGCGAGCGAGCGCTTCGCTGCCGGCTACATCCAGTGCATGCACGAGGTGCACACGTTCGTGTCCACGTGCCAGGCCATCGACGCCACCGTCGCTGCCGAGCTCCTGAACCATCTGCTCGAGTCCATGCCGCTGCGTGAGGGCAGCAGCTTCCAGGATCTGCTGGGGGACGCCCTGGCGGGGACACCTGGAGCCCCTGGGCGGAGTGGCTGGCCTGCGGGAGGGGCTCCGGGATCCCCGATACCCAGCCTCCCTGGTCCCGGGGACGACCTGTGCTCTGACCTGGAGGAGGCCCCTGAGGCTGAACTGAGTCGGGCTCCTGCTGAGGGGTCTGACTTGGCGCCCACAGCCCTGGGCAGCCTGACCGCAGCCCAAATTGCCCAGAGTGTCTGGAGGCCTTGGTGACCAATGCCAGCCAGAGTCCTGCAGGGGTGGGCCCGGCCCTGCCTGGATCTCCTCCCTCCTCCCAGGGGTTCAGATGTGGTGGGGTAGGGCGCCTTGGAAGTCTCCCAGGTCCTCCCTCCCTCCTTCTGTGGACGGCCTGCAGGGCAGCCCCTGGTGACCAGCCCAGTCAGGCCCCAGCCCCGTTTCTTAAGAAACTTTTAGGGACCCTGCAGCTCTGGGGTGGGTAGAGGGAGGGAGCTACAGGCAGGAGGAAGAATCTTGTAGAGCTACCAGCGTTGTCCCAGGTTCACCCGCCCAGCCTTCACCAGCCCTGTACCGGCTCTGGGGGCAGAGGTGGCAGGAATGGTGCTGGGCACTAGTGTTCCAGGCAGCCTTGGGCTAAACAAAAGCTTGAACTTGCCACTTCAGCGGGGAGACGAGAGGCAGGTGCACTCTGCAGCACTGCCCAGAGCTGTGAGGCTCTGTACATCTTGTTTGTAGCACACTTGAGTTTGTGCATTCCATTGACATCAAATGTGACAATTTTACTAAATAAAGAATTTTTGAGTGAGTTACCCTTGAAGTATTGTTGAGTGATATGTCATTAATGTGTCAGATGTGTAAATGCTAAACTAAGCACATTTCCCCTGCATCTGAGGCTGGTGAATATCCTTTAAAACCTCACCCTTTCTCAGCGGAGCGAGCGGTGTGATGGTGGTGGGGATGCACCCCGTGGCTGTCTCTGCAGCAGGCAGTGCTTCTGCCCCCGATGCTAGGCAGGTCCTCAGGCCCAGCCTGTTCTTGGGCATTGTGTGTGTCCTGGAGAAGGATTTTGTTTGCACGAGGCTTGTCTCCAGGGTAACTCAGCGATAGGGAGATGACCTGTCTCTGTGCCATTTTCTTGTTCATGAGCTTCAGGAATAATTAAATAATGCCTAATTGCTACTCATTTGGCTTGAACGTATCTTTCAAAGACCTGTTTTAGGACCCACAAGCACGACATAGACATCAGTCTACTTGTGTGAGGTTGTCGCTTATCTTGACTGAAGAAGGAGCTTCCCCACTGGTGCCGTTGACTTCAGGGTCAAGGAGACCCACCCAGTTTGTAGCCTGAAATGAAAGTGCCAAGGCCCCAGGGGGCTTGAGCCTTAGGTCCAACTGGGTCCAGGAGGTCAGAACCCTCAGGGATGGAGGGTGGCAGGATGGGCAGCTGGGGTGCAGGAGCCGCTGGGCGAGACCTGCAGATAGCACGTGGCCAGCCGGCTGAAGTCACCACCACAGTTAGCCTAGCCCCATCCTGCTCGACCCCAAAGCAGCAGCTTCTCACTGGGGGTTGGCAGTCCCCAGGCTAGGGCCGAGGTGTGACAACTTAGGATTGACATCGGGGTCTCTTCTCTGGACATGTGCTTTTGCCTTAAGAACACCTTTCCCAGCAGCCCCTTTACAAAAGCCCCCAAGCAGGTCCTGGCCACCAGGGGCGTTTCAAAGTTTGGGGTTCGTTCTGACTCACCTCAATTCAATCATAGAAGCCACTGGGCTATAACCAGATGCAGCTTTAACTTTATCATCTGGAGCTGAGCTGCTGGGGCAGTGAGGAGCCAGCGCCCCACTCGAGCAATGGAAGTATCATTCCTGCGATTATTTTTATTGCCTCAGACAGACTGATGTAGGATGTGCTCACAGGAACACGGATGGGTCACGGGCCATCCTGAAAGCCCTGGCTCCCAATACCACCCAGAGGCCGTGCCAATGAGCTCTTGTGCCATTCAGGGAGCATCAGCCACGGACTGCTTCAAAGGAACAAATTTCACCTCTGAAATCCACTCATCACACCTTCCCAGAGGCCCTAGGAGGGGGTCAAGGGGAAGCCCAGGAGGCAAGGTGCGGGAGGCTGACCTGGAGTAAAAGAGTCGCTAGGACCAGGGTCAGAAGCCACTAACCCAGAACTCTGGCCCTGTGCCCCTCCAGCCCTGAAGTCAGCTTCACAGTAATCCTCAAGTGCAGCTTCTTTTGGAAATGTAAACTGGCTCCCACACCAGTGACCACTGTTGGTCTCCTGGGGCTGAGAGCTGCTCTTGCCTGTGGGGCGGCCTGGGGCCACCAGCTTCCCAGGCAACTGGTTGTTTCACACCAGCTCCTCTCTCCCAGAGCCCCCAGGCTCCCCACAAGCCATTCTCTGAGGGCTGTCTCCTTCCCACCCAGATCCCTTCTCTGAGGGCTGTCTCCTTCCCATCCAAATCCCTGACCCACTGTATTAGTTTTCTATGTCTGCCAAAGCCAATGACTACACTCTTGGTGGCTTCAAACACACAGTTATTATCTTGCAGTTCCACGCTTAGAAGTCTGTCAGGATTCACTGGGCTAAGATCAAGGTGTTGGCAGGCAGTGCTGTGTTCCTTCTGCCCTGTCTTCATTCAGGGGCCACCCACATTCCTAGGAAGACGGTCCCTTCCTCCATTCTCAAAGTTCCTTGGAAGCGTTGCATCTCTCTGACCCTTCTTCCGTGGTCACTTCTTCTTCCTTCTACTTTTAAAGATCCTTGTGATAACACCAGCCCCCTCCCCCCGCCCCCGGAGAATCCAGGATAATCTCCCTGTATGAAGGGCTTTAGCTTAATGCTTAATCACATTTGCAAAGTCCCTTTTGCCACGTAAACTGGCATATTTGCAGGTTCTGGGAATTAGGATGTGGTCATGAAGGACATTCTCTGTCTGTGACACCTGCCTGCGCCCTGGCCCAGGCGTTCTGCCTTCCATCGTGAAGCAGTGTGGCACCTGCTTCCCACATGGACATGGTCCCCCATCCCTGCTCACCTGCTCGGGGACTCTGCTCTCCACTGCACCATCAGCGTCTCCTCCCTTCTGGATCATTCTCATTAACCTACAAACAGGCTGTAATATGAATACTTCCACTCGGAAGAACCTCCCTGGATCTGACATACTGTTAGCCTCTGCCTCGTTTCTTTGCTCTCAAGCAAAATTCCTTGAAAGCATCATCTACACTTACTGTCTCCACTTCCACACATCTCCTTCCTCTTCATTCCTTTCCAGTCAAGCTATTGGCCACCCTTCCACTGCAACTGCACAGTCAAAATCTCCAGTGATAAGCGTGCTTCCCAACCCAGTGGGCATGTCTGCACGTCAGCTTCACCTCTCCTGGGTTATGACTCATGCACCTGGAGGCTCCTCCTCCAACCTCAAGGGCACCACACCAGCCTTCCTTCTACCTCATTGGTCATCCTCAGTCCCCTGTACTCAATGCTCCTCCTCCCTGCCGACCTCCAACTGGATGTGTCCTTCCCAAGGCTTTGTCCTCAGTCTTCCCTGCCGCCCCCACACCCAGTGACTCCATTCGGCCCCTTTTGCCAATCCTGTACTCTTGATTCAAAGCCCCTCTCCAGGCGACCGGCTCCTCTCTATCCTCCTGTCCACTCAATAACTGCACTTAGATGTCAGATGGGCTCACACCACCACCAAAACAACAGATCCTTAGCCATCACCACTTCTTGGCACCCCACGGATTGAGCAAAAGAATCTAGACGTCACCCTCAAGTTCACCCTCTTCCTGCCATCCCACTTCCAATCAGTCAAGCCCATGAGCGCTACTTCTTTTTCTATTTTTATTTATTATTATTATTATTATTATTTGAGACGGAGCCTCACTCTGTCGCCCAGGCTGGAGTGCAGTGGCGAGATCTCGGCTCACTGCAACCTCCGCCTCCTGGGTTCAAGCGTTTCTCCTGCCTCAGCCTCCCGAGTAGCTGGCACTACAGGCGCCCGCCACCAAGCCCAGCTAATTTTTTGTATTTTTAGTACACACAGGATTTCACCGTGTTAGCCAGGGTGGTTGCGATGTCCTGACTTCGTGATCTGCCCGCCTGGGCCTCCCAAAGTGCTGGGATTACAGGCGCGAGCCACCGCGCCCGGCCGAGCTCTACTTCTAAGCCCTACCTCCACGTGTCGTCTTTGCCACCGACCGAGTCCAAGGCAGCTGCATTTCTAACCTGGGCCTCCGCAGCAGGCCTCTGACTCCCCTCCCACTCCACGGCCGTCCTGACTGCGACCTTCAAGACTCTGCCCGGCTCAGCACCGCCCTCCCCCCGGGGCTCCTCACTTCCAGCCCTCCCTACGCTCTGCTCGGAACTCAGGCCTCTGCAAGTGACCCGAGAGCCAGGACCCGGACGGTCTCGATCAGCCGGCGCGCCCAGCCCTTGAGCCCTTCCGGGACTGCCCTGAGAGGGCGCTGGGAATCCCCGAGTACCCTGGAGTCAGGTTCGGGGCGGGGCGCCATGCGCTCGGAGGCGCTCGGAACAGCCGAGGCCTTGACCACGCCCCCTCCAGCCCCGCCCTGCCAGAGGCGAGCAGCGGGGCCTCATGGGAGATGTAGTTCCAACTCCTCTACTTAGTGTTTTTTTTTTTTTTAATTTAAATCAGTTTTATTTAAGAATTTCCAACAATGGCAATTCTTATAAAAAGCATCCAAGCACAGGACACAGAACTGCAGCAAACAGCATTCTTATGGGTGATTTGTTTTTCTAAGACCACCAGAGTGGGCACAAAAGAACCAGCGAGTAGGCAAGGCTAAAAGCAAAACTGCAAATTTATTCTTTGGTCATCTAGCTTCAGGGACCGGAGCTGGGGGAAGGGAGTGGGGGTTTCTAATACAGTCCCGACAAGAGTGGGGGCTGAGAAAGCCCGCCCCCGGTGCATCTGCTGGGAGCGACTTTTCTAGGAGTGGAAGGGCAATAGGTGGGGCACGGGCATGTCGCTCCGCAGGTGCCACCAGGTAAATCTTGGTCTCTTCGGATTGACGTCACCTGGTGCATGCCTGATTAATCTGCACCTTCCCGGGCGTCAGCTGCATTCTCACACACACGGGAAGAGTTGGTGGTGAAGAAGAACCCGGAAGTGCACCATCCTGCCTCCGCTAGTCCAAACAGTCCAACCTTTTTTTGATAATAGTGATAAAGGGGCGCCGTGGTCTGTCTGGCTACTTCCTGCTGTTAAGGGGCGTCGTTAAGGTCGGGGCCCATGGTTGGTATTTGGACGTATGGATGAAGAATAAAATAAGGCACAGTATTAGTATAGGAATGAGGAATGAAAGCATTTGTTGGAATATGGGCAAAACCCAGAAGGAAGGTCCTGGCAAGGTTGGGGAGTATGAGATAGTTAAGAAAATTTAGTAAGTTTGAGGCGAGTGGGGGAAAGCCAAACTGATTTCCACTGATTGCTTTCGGTAGGGGCCCTTTTAAGCTGGGAATGAGGAATGAGTGCGCAAAGTAGTTGTTGGCCAGGCAGTAATTAAGGAGTGGAGTTTTTCGTGGAGTGGATGGCTTTCCCCTTACTCCTACTACAGAGATATTGGATGGAAGGCTAAGTCCAGAGAAGGACGGCAAAACAGAATAGGTAGGCTCGCTGTCGATTAAAAAATTGTCTTACCCGCTACCAGGAGAGTTACCTGCGGCTCGGCGAGGGTGATGGGGTCCCGAGTCTCGGCACCTTCAGTTGTCCTCGTCCAGATGTAGGATCCTGGGAAAGGGGGTCACATGGAGACGCAACACCTGTTCTCAGGGTGGGGCAATCAGACTTCCAATGTCCTCCCTGCTGGCAAGCAGGGCAGGGGGTTGCTGGTGGACGAAGGTTAGGACATTCACTGGCCTAATGTCCTGATGCCTTGCACTTATAGCAAGGCTGCGTTGGGGCTCGGGGACCCTGCGGACACCTGTTGGCATAGTGTCCTGCCTTGCCGCACTTATAGCAGGCTCTTTTTGCAGCCTTGGAGTCTGTGGGGTGTGTGCTCTCTGGCCTGGGGTTACGACTGGGCTGTAAAGCCGCTGCTAGGAGCTGAACCTTCTGTTCGAGGCAAGCTTGCCGTCTTCTCTCTGGAGTTTTAGACCTTAAAGGCTAATTTAACTAGGTCTTGTATTGGTATCTGAGGACCATCCTCTACCTTTTGAAGTTTTTTTTTTTTATGAATGTCAGGAGCTGATTGAGAAATGAAATAAGATGCCAAAATGGTGGCCCCTGTGGGGGAGGCCGGATCTAACCGGGTATATTGGGTTAGAACCTCAGTCAGTTTAGGGTAGAGGTTAGGATAACCTGGAGGTCATGCCAAGTTAAGTCATAGGCCTGACAAAGGTGTCTAAATTCCTTTATGTATATGGTAGGATTAGCTGAGAAATCACCTAAACGCTTCTCAATTTTGGAAAGATCGGCCAATGAAAAAGGGACATGTACTCTGACCACCCCCTCCGCCCCAGCCACCTCTCGCAAAGGTGCTAACACTGTAGGAGGGTGTGGGCAGAGATAGGGGACTCAAGACAGCCAGTTGGGGGCCCCGAAGGAGGCATGGGACCGAGTGGATTACTAGTAGATAAGGAGGAGGAAGGAGGAGTCTGGGCAGGAAGGGAGGGGGTGGAGAGAAGGAGGAGTATAGGGACGAGAGCTTAAGGCCCAAAAGCCTTGTACGTAATTAATTTCAGACCACTTGCCTAGCCGCTGGCAGAAATTGCTGAGGTCGATCACACCACAGTGGAAAGGAAAATTAAGCGCTTCCTCCTAAGGTCTTGTTCGAGCTGTAAGGTTTTTAAATTGGCTAGGAGGCACCCTAAGGGGGTGCTCTTTGGAAATTTGGACTGGGGGTTTCCCATTTGTTTCCTCTTTACTTACACAATGGACACAATGGAAATGGAAGTGGATCTCTGCCTGGCTTCAAAGCGTC
>NC_045444.1:124407229-124412039 GCF_002776525.5 Piliocolobus tephrosceles | reverse complement strand
AAGTGGATCTCTGCCTGGCTTCAAAGCGTCCTTTGGAACCAGCAGAGGCAGACTGGAGGCTCATGGAGCCAAAGTGGAGATTACCTTCAGGTGGACGTCTCCGTCCTGAACAGCTCTCCCGAGCCACTTGGTGGCTCAAAATGGACCTCGGACCTGCGCAGGATTTTGGCCGAGGGAGGTAAAGAGGAGACAAGGGCACTTACCCCAGAGAGGCCGTGAGAGTGAGGGAAGCGGGTCTCAAGTCCTGGTCCGTCCCTGGCGTGGAACGAGGAGGAGGAGGAGGCTCCCCGGACCCTGGGGTCCCTGAGGAGGGGGTCTCCTCCCGGGTTCGGCACCAACTGATTTGTTTTTCTAAGACCACCAGAGCGAGCACAAAAGAACCAGCAAGTAGGCACACGTCAGGAGCAAAACTGCTAGTTTATTTTAGTAACCTAAGGTGTGGAGAAGAAGTCTGTCGGCCTCCAGCAAAGAAGGCCGGCAGAGTTCCCCTCCCCCAAGCTCTCCCACGGAGTTCCGACATCCCGACAGGACTGGGAAGCTGGGAAGTCCGCGTGGCTCAATGGCGGAGAGCGGCTTTTCTAGGAGTGGGAGGGCAATAGGTGGGGCATGGGCGTGTCAGGGGCGTTCCGCAGGTGCGACCAGGTAAATCTTGGTCTCTTCGGATTGACATCACCTGGTGCATGCCTGATTAATCTGCACCTTCCCGGGCGTCAGCTGCATTCTCACACACACGGGAAGAGTTGGTGGTGAAGAAGAACCTGGAAGTGCACCATCCTGCCTCCGCTAGTCCAAACAATGGGTAGCTAACAGACGTTAGAACTTCCACCCTTCTTTGAGACAGGAGAGCTCACTGGGGAACTCCGCTTCCAAGTCCTCCTGCAAAGCACACCACAAGCTCAGTCCATATTCTCAGCCCATCAGCTTCAGTTCTTATTTCCACACTTACATGTCAGTAACAGAAGAGAACACACACCATACAGCATTCACAGCAGTTTACAAAGAGGTAGGGGGAGTATAAGTATCGTTTCACTTAACACATTCAAATAATGTGGGTTATTTAAGAACAAAAACTCACTTAAAGTCTTCCAACAGATGTGGATGTCCTTTGAATGCAAAAAACATTCGTACATTGTTTGCTATCATTGCTGTCTGCACACTGTCACCAAAGCCACAGGATTGAGACACATATCTCTCCAAGTTAAAAAGTATCCATTATGCACCATCAAGTCTCTGCACGCGCTCTCTCCTTTTCGTGCTCATACTAGCCTTTCATGCCTGGGCACCACCATCAATCTCACACAAGGTTTCAAAAGTTCAAATAGCCTTCTGGTTCCACATCATAGCCTTGCGTTCATAGCGTTGATACGACTCCATGAAATAAAGAGTAGCGGATAAAAATGGGACACCCACCGTCAAAGACGCGGCCTGTGATGCTGATGACGAATTCTTGAATGAGAAAGTATGTAGACAGAAGTATTCCTGGCCGGGCGCGGTGGCTCACGCCTGTAATCCCAGCACTTTGGGAGGCCGAGGCGGGCGGATCACGAGGTCAGGAGATCGAGACCATCCAGGCTAACATGGTGAAACCCCGTCTCTCCAAAAAGAAAAAAAAAAAAAAAAAAAGCTGGGCGTGGTGGCAGGTGCCTGTAGTCCCAGCCACTCGTGAGGCTGAGGCAGGACAATGGCGTGAACCCAGGAGGCGGAGCTTGCAGTGAGCCAAGATCGCACCACAGCACTCCAGCCTGGGCGACAGAGCGAGATTCCGTCTCAAAAAAAAAAAAAAAAAGTTTTCCTATGGCACAATATTTACAACACTACTTTCTTTCAATGAAGTGCTTCTTCTATAAACATTTGAAATGAGATGAACTGCAGAGATTAAATGAAGGCTTCATATTGTACTTTTGTATTTGAGGGAGACAAGTGCTAAAAACAAAGCGAAAGAACCAAACACTGTGACACCATGATCTCCTAAAAGGAGATTTTCTTAAGGAAAAAAATCCATATGGTGGGGTTCAAATTAAAACAAGGGGTAACGAATGTAGTTCTAATCCATGGTTTCCATTTTGAACATGCAAAGAATTCACTTGACAAGTCCAGGGATAAAATATTACAGGAGAAACCTTTTACTACCTATTGTAGTGTGTTAGTTTACCAATCAGGCAAACAGCAGTTCACTTTCAACCACTCACTATTTCAACCTTTCATGTAACAAAACTTATAAAATTCCTTTAGCTGTTCCTTTTTCTAAAGAAAAATGTCAAAAATACTGCTGAATATACTCTACACTGAACAAACCAATTTTGAAAATTCATAGTACATATGTATTTTACAATATGCTTACCATGAGTTTAGAAAAATTTGAATTCCAACCATTCTATACCAACCAGCCATAACCCCACTGCCTACATTCCCCAGCCGGAAGACTTAGAATCCATGCTTGAGCCAAAGCCTCCATTAAAACCACTGCCCGACCCTGCATTTGATGCTGATCCCCAGCCAATTGCTGCACCAAAATTAGAACCACTGTAAGAGTTATTTCCAGAACCGAACGCCTGGTTTGGCTCCCTCTGCATGTTGCCTTGGCTTTGGTTCTTACCCAATGGGTCTGACTGGTTCTGCTGACTGGCTAACATGCCCACCATACACCAACTGCTCTGTAGCGCTGCCTGGGCGGCAGCCATCACAGCTGAATTAATGCTGAATGCACCAAAGTTTATCCCACCACCCGGATTACTACCTTGATTGTTTCCCAAACCAGCTCCACCCCCTCTACTATTACCAAATGCACCCTGATTCCCAAAGCCACCTGGATTACAACCAAATCTTCCACTTCTTTCTATTGCTATTGTGCTTAGGTTCGGCACTGGATATATATGAACGCTGATTCCTTTAATCATCAAGTCCTCTCCACAAAGAGACTGCGCCATCTGACCATCTGCAAATGTAACAAAGGCAAAGGCCCTGAACGGCTCGGGGATGAAGACATCCATCACATCCCCGTACTGAGAGAAGAACTCCCGCAGCTCATCCTCAGTCATGCCCTCCGTACAGCACCCCACAAACACTTTCCTGCTTCTCAAAGGCTCATCTTGGCTTTGTTGCACTGTAAGAGCTTCTCCAAAGGTCCTGCAATACTTTTTCAGGGCCTGTTCAGTTGTTCCCCACGGGAGACCCGACACTGTTCAATCCGATGTTTTCTGGACTGCTCTTTTCACTTTCACTGCTCAGGAAGCATCAGTCTCATCCAGTTTTCTTTTGTTATCTTTCGGATAGTTGACAACATACACCAGAGTTCCCCAGCCAGCATCGGGGGCAGGCAGAATTCCTTCCACCAGCCGTCCACCTCTCATACATTGAGACGCTGGATTCCTGTAGCGAAGCCCACACGCCCCTGGAAACTGCTGTAACCGTGGTCAGCAGCACCGTCCCATCGTCTTGCGATGGTATTTCAATGGGCTCATCGTTCTCATCTTCGGTTACCTGAATATATTCAGACATCTTTTACTTTTCCTCTAGGCCGCTGCTGGGAAGCCCGACAGGAACACCGAGGCAGCGACGGACCAAGGGCCAGTTTTGTATTTTTTTTTTTAAGAGGCCACCGCAGGCCGAGGCAGGACTACAACTCCCAGAGGCCTTCGCGGCCCGGAGGCCACGCCCCTTGGTCGCGAGCTCTGAGCCCTTTGCAGCATTTGACACTCGACATCCTCATGCTTCTTAAAACACTTGCCTAACGGCGAGCAACGGCATCCAACGGTGGCCGAGGGAGTCGCGCTGCCGGATAAGCAGCTCTGCGGTGGCAGAGGCTGGGCTGCGGTCTCTCCGACATCGCGGGACAGAGGAAGAGATGAAGGCCCTGCAGCCCCCGCCGCCAGATTTACGCTTGAGGAAGCGAAGGCGAGAGATGGTCGTCTGCGGGGCCAGCCCAGGGCCGCCGGGGGCCCAGCCCTAGAGAGCGGGGCCCGGGCTGCGGGGACCGGCGGCCTGAACGGCGGAGTGTTGAAAGCTCCCCCAGGAATAGGAAGTGCAGCGGAAATCAACGACTGAGGTCAAGGAAGGAGGGGACGCTTGAGACCATGGAGGGGAAGCAGGTTTCTCCAGGAGGGAACCCGGGCCTCCGCTTTGCTCAGCGTTCCCCTTGCGAATGTGTTGAGCACCTGTTGTGTGCTGGGGGTACAGAGGTGAGACTCACAGGGCCCCTGCATTCTCTTTAATATCAGCAAGACCCCGCAGAGAACCCAATCCAGTGCACACTGCCCACAGGTAGACAGTGGCATTCCTTGATAGACGGTAGCCAGGGAAGCCCAGTTCTTACTAGATCATTGTCAGTACTTGGATTTGAATGTATCTGGGAGGAGGAGGGGTAAGGTTTAAGCTGTGGCTCAGAAGCCCCTCAGCTCTTCATGGAATCTCCCAGGCTTTCACTCTTGCATCCTCATGGAAAAATACTGCCCTCCCTGGGAAACCATGCGTTCTGTCCACACCTGCTCTGTTCCCATGTCGCTGTACTGTCTATTGACCTGTCGATGGAGGATGACACTTGGGGTACCATCCTCTCTCCTCCAGATCTTGCCCTCCTTAGCCTTGAAAATATATTAAATGCGCCCTTAGACGTCAGGAACCATCCCTTAAACCTTGCTATTCCTCTCTCTTGAACCTGTTCCAAATCTTAAGGGCCAACCTCCGTCTTTTTTTTTTTTTTTTTTTTTTTTTTTTTTCCGGGGGCCTCCCTTTTTCCCCCCCCGGGGGGCACGGGGCGTTTTTCGGGCCCCCCCCAACCCCCCCCCCCCCGGGTTCCCCCTTTCCCCGCCCC
>NC_045444.1:124325797-124407129 GCF_002776525.5 Piliocolobus tephrosceles | reverse complement strand
CCTGCCTCAGCCTCCCGAGTAGCTGGGACTACAGACGCCCACCACCTCGCCCGGCTAGTTTTTTGTATTTTTTAGTAGAGACGGGGTTCACCGTGTTAGCCAGGATGGTCTCGATCTCCTGACCTCGTGATCTGCCTGTCTCGGCCTCCCAAAGTGCTGGGATTACAGGCTTGAGCCACCGCGCCCGGCCACCAACCTCCGTCTTATCCACTTAATCCTGGGGAACTTGTCCTCACACCCCGTTGAGGTTTCCTACTTATTGTCCTACTGTTTTCTTCACACTCGTTTCTTTCTTTTTTTTTTTTTTTTTTTTTGAGATAGAATCTCGCTCTGTCGCCCAGGCTGGAGTGCTGTGGCGTAATCTCGGCTCACTGCAGCCTCCGCTTCCTGGGTTCACGCCATTCTCCTGCCTCAGCCTCCTGAGTAGCTGGGACTATAGGCACCCGCCACCACGCCCAGCTAATTTTTTGTATTCTTTAGTAGAGACGGGGTTTCACTGTGTTAGCCCGGATAGTCTCTATCTCCTGACCTCGCAATCCACCCGCCTCGACCTCCCAAAATGCTGGGATTACAGGAGTGAGCCACCGCGCCTGGCCACTCGTTTCTTAAAATCAGTCTTCATTCTCATTTTCTTCACTTCCTCACCACCTGTTTGTGCCTAACAAAATTTCAGTATGGCTACGTTTCCTGCCATTCTGCTATAGAAAACTTCTGCCAGAGTCTCCAATGAACTCCTGATTGCTGAGTAGACTCTTCAATCCTCTCACCCGAACTATGCAGCATTTGATACTCAACATCCTCGTGCTTCTTAAAACATTGTTCTTGCCAGGGTGTGGTGGCTCACACCTGTAATCCCAGCACTTTGGGAGGCTGAGTTAGGCAGATCACTTGAGCCCAGGAGTTCAAGACTAGCCTGGGCAACATAGTGAGATTCCATCTCTACCAAAAATACCAAAAATTAGCCAGACATGGTGGCCTGCACCTGTAGTCCCAGCCACTCGAGAGGCTGAGGTGGGAGTATCACTGGAGCCGGGGAAGTCAAGGCTGCAGTGAACTGAGATCACGCCACTGCACTCCGGCCTGGACAATAGGAGTGAGACCTTATCTCAAAAAATTGTTCTCTGTCTAGTTTTCTTGCTCTTCTTGTTCCACCATTCCTTCTCAGGTTCTGGCAGTGGCTCTTCACAACTGGATATTAAATATTGTCTTTTTTTTTTTTTTTGAGACAGGTTCTCACTCTGTCTCAGGCTGGAGGCTGGAGTGCAGTGGTACGATCATGGCTTACTGCAACCTCGACCTCCCAGGCTCAAGTGATCCTCCCACCTCAGCCTCCCGAGTAGCTGGGACTATAGGCGCCCGCCACCATGCCTGGCTGATTTGTGTATTTTTTTGTAGAGATTTTTGTAGTGTTGCCCAGGCTGGTCTAGCAACCCAGCTGCCTCACTCTCCCAAAGTGCTGGGGTTATAGGCATGAGCCGCCGCGCCCGGCAAATATTGTCTTCTTAAATATTGTGCCCCACATTGCTTTGCTTGGCCCTCTTCTCTAGCTTCTAGGCTGTAATCTGTATGATCTCCATGGCTTCGCTTGCTGTGCCACCGGCTGCAACGTCTATTTCCTGCCCAGCCCTCTCTGGAGCTCTCACAGAGTTTATCCAAATGCCCCTGGCTGTCACCTCTCAGGAATCCCACAGGCTCTGCAACAAGTTCCAATGTGAACTCAGCTTTCCAACAAAACCTGCATCTCTCACGTTCTGGATCCTTGAGAGCAACCAGGTCATCAGTCCCTCAGGCTGGAAACCAGACAGTCCTTGGGGCCCTCCTTGGGGCCCTGCCTGGGCAACCTTGACCTCCCAGGTTCCAGGGGACACTGGAGCCCTGCAGGTGGTGTCCAGGAACTGGCAATCCTACCTCTTCAGCAGGTTGAATGAATAAGTGGATGAATCTTACACCTTTCCCTTTCCCACTGTCCGGCTCCTGCATTTTTAGTTCAGGTTCTTGTCTCTCACCTGGAGAATGGCAGTGGTCATTAAGAAGACCCCTACCTGAAGGTCACGCCCTGAGCTTCAGTCCTTTCAAAAGCCCAACACTGCAGATTCTCAAAGAAGAGTAGACCTGGTCCTCAGAACTTACTGACTTTGCCTCCACAGCCCCTCTGCCACCTTCTGTTTCCATGCCCTCGCCAGATACTCGGCTGTTGCTGCATGACCCAAGCCACTGCTCTGCCCCCTGCATGCCTCCAGGTTTGGCTCAGATCGACTGTCTGCGTGAAGCCTTTCCTGGTCACCCCGGTTTTATGCAGTTTCCTGGTCACCCCGGTTTTATGCAGTTTCCAAAGCTTCTTTTATTTGCCTGACGGCATAGTCCAGATAATGTTTGCTTGTTCATTCCACAGTTGTTAACTGGACGCCTGCTCTTTGTCAGGCATTCTTCTAGTTCCTGGAGACAGCCCTTCTTCTCAAGTTTATGCTGTTATGGGCAGATACACTGTTGGGTTGTTGTTTGTCTTTTTTTTTTTTTTTTTTTTTTGAGACAGAGTTTGTACTTTGTTGTCCAGGCTGGAGTGCAGTGGCACGATCTCAGCTCACTGCAACCTCTGCCTCCTGGGTTCAAGTAATTCTCCTGCCCCACCCTCCCAAGTAGCTGGGATTACAGGCACCCACCACCACACCCAACTAATTTTTGTAATTTTTTTTTTTTTTTTTTTGAGGCGGAGTCTCGCTCTGTCGCCCAGGCTGGAGTGCAGTGGCGGGATCTCAGCTCACTGCAAGCTCCGCCTCCTGGGTTTACGCCATTCTCCTGCCTCAGCCTCCCGAGTAGCTGGGACTACAGGCGCCCGCCACCTCGCCCGGCTAGTTTTTTTGTATTTTTAGTAGAGGCGGGGTTTCACCGTGTTAGCCAGGATGGTCTCGATCTCCTGACCTCGTGATCCGCCCGTCTCAGCCTCCCAAAGTGCTGGGATTACAGGCTTGAGCCACCGCGCCCGGCCTAATTTTTGTATTTTTAATAGAGACAAGGCTTCACCATGTTGGCCAGGCTGGCCTTGAACTCCTGACCTCAGGCGATCCACCTGCCTCAGCCTCCTGAAGTGCTGGGATTACAGGCGTGAGCCACCAGGCCCAGCCTGTTGTCTCTTGGTCTTGAATACGCAGTCTCTGTCTCATCTGTATTCCTGCCTCGTATTTTCTCTCTCCTGCCTCTATTTTCTCTCCCTCCCTCTTTATCAAACCTTTGTCTCTTCATCTACATCATGGGAATGGCAGTGGTACCCACTTGTTTTGAGGGTTGAATGAAATAGCGTGGAAAGTCCCTTTCTCAGTGCCTGCTGTTGGTTGGAATTCCCTTTCTCTTGGTTTCCACCTCATTCTCTTTGCGTTTTCATCCTCCCCTGCCTTCATATCCTTCCCTTCCCCATCTCACCAGCTCTCTCTTCCTCTCTCTGGCTCCCTTCCTCTCTCCTCTCTTCCCTGTCTCTCTGCTTTTCTCTGTTTCTTTCATTCTTTCATCCCCATTTCTGTCTCTTCCTCCAGCCCGCCTTTGCGGGGCTTTCCCTGCCTCTGCCTCTGCCTCTGCCTCTGCCTTGCCTTCTTTGTCTTTCTCTAGCCTCCCTCTGCCTCTGCCTCCCTCTCAGACGAGAGCAGGTGACTCCCCTGATGCTTCCTGCCCCTTCCCTGGCAGTGGGTGTGGAGGGGGTGACGGTCCAGCTTCTGCAGGGCCAGCGACTTCCTCCACCTTGTTCCCGCCCTGCAGGGCCTGAGCACCTCCCTCACACAGGCAGACCCTGGCTCCCATGTTCCTCCCTCACGCAGGCACACCCTGGCTCCCATGTTCACCGTGCGGAGAGAGACCTTCGGGGGACGGCGGGCGGCCAGCCGGGAAATGGGCCCCCACTTGTCCAGGTGAGTGCTGTGGGGAGTCAGGCCAGCCCTGTGGAGAAGGCCACTGGAGAGGGGGCAACCAGATGCTGTCTTCCCTGTTAAAAAGGGCTACCCAGTCCGTGTAGCTGAGGACCAGCACCAGGCAGGATCTTTCATGGGACTTTGGGCTTTGTTAGAGGGCCACAGGCTTGTTTAGGGAGGTGGGGACAGAGTCAGGAGGGAGAAGTACCACCTCCCCTGGGAGCGCACATGGCATGGAACATAATAGCCCTGGGGGGCCCTGAGCCCAGCCCTAGTTTTCTAGTTAAGGATCAGGTGAGAACCCGCAGACCTCGAGCGCCTCTGAGGAGCCTGGCTGCTGGCTGGTTCCCGTCCAGAAGTCCCTGCAGACCCTGTCCTCTGGCTTTTCCTTGCCTAAGACCCAGTCTGCACCAAGGCTGAGTCCCTGGACTTCTGGAGAGAGAGGGCTGTGCCTTTGTGTCCTACAAGTGCAGACAGCGTGTGGGCGCCTCCCCTGGCCCTGGACAGGTTCTGTGGCACCCGCGGCATGCGGGAAGGTAGGAGGAGGCGCACCCTGCCCTCGGGAAGCTGAGAACAGATCCCTGGGGGCAACCTGTGCCCCTGTAGCCAGGAGTCTCAATAGGAAATTTTAGCTGCTCCTGGTGGAGCAGGGCCTCTGCCTTAAGGAGAGTGGAATTTCAGAGGGACAGACATTTCCTGACCATTTGTGTATAGGAAACAAGGCAATGAGAGAACAACCAACAGGGCATGGGATCTGAGAAAAAGGTGAGATGACCTCTGACAGGCAGGCTCCTGAAGGAAGGCTTCCTGGAGGAGGTTGCATGTGAGCCCCGCAGGACAGGGAGAGGTTGGAGGATGAGACAGAGGAGGGGGGTTTGCCTTTCAGACGCCAGGCGCCACCATGCGCCCCATCTTGACTTGGGCATTTCCCAGTGACTGGGCAGGAGTGAAGCGCAGGGCCTTCCCGCTGCCGGAAATTGGGCTGTGTTGGCGCCTGGGGTCTGCCCTGCGGCGCCTGCGGCCTTCGCTGGCTTCACTCCGTTTCCCTCTCTCCCCTTCTTACCATCAGAGGCAGAGCCCGCGCATGCCCGACCTCGCTCCTCGCGGCTCCCTGGGCAGCAGCTTCCTGGCAGTTGGAACTGGAAGGCTTCTCAGAGTCCGCGTCGCCCCACCGCCCTCCCCACTCTCGGGGGTGGGCATTGGGGGAACAGAGCCAGGGCAGGGAGGAAGACAGGGCCCGGCTCACCCCACAGCTCAGCCCAGGAGGGTGCGCAGAGCAGGGCTGGCGGGAGCGGGCCACTCCACACCCAGCCCTGTTGAAGGAAAAGAACAGAAACAGGGAACAGAAAGTTGTCGGTTGCTGTGTAACAATTCGCCCCGCAGCTTAGCCCCTTCAGACAAATGTAGCTCCGCAGTGTCTGTGGGTCAGACATCCGGGCCCGGTGAAGGAGCCTCTGCCTCGAGGTCCCTCGCGAGGCCTGTCAGGACCCCCCGGACTGTGAGTGGCCTGCAGGCTCCGGGCGGGGAGGTTCCGCGTCTCTGCTGGCCCCGCGGCTGTGGGCAGGACTCAGTTCTTCACGGGCGGTTAGAGTGAGGGCCTCGATCTTTTCCGCTTTGTGGCTGGAGGCCTCACTCAGTTCTCTGCTGCACGGACCTTTCCTTGGCACGGCTCCCGCATAGCTCAGCAAGCCCTAAAGGCAGGCTCCTGCAGCCAAAGGGAGTTCCCCCACTTTCTGCTGTGTTCTGTTTGTGTGGGTTCAGCCCAGGGGAGGAGGTTCCACAGGACAGACAGCAGGAGTTGGGGGCGTTGAGGGCCATCTCACAGGCTGCCCACCGCAGCCCCCACGTGGCCGTCTGCCTCTGCGTTCTTGCCACTGTGCCTCCCCTCCGGGAGTGGGTCTGGTCTCATCAGGGAGGGCGGTGCTCTCTTCGCTCTGTCCTTACTCTGGTGTTTCACTGTCATTTTAAAAACTGAAACTGGAATTGTTACCCCTTGACATAGCTGCACCCTGAGTGGGCCTCTGCGACGCCCCTCCTTCTCTTAAGCCTTTCCAAGCGGTCTGACCATTTTTAAGTCCCATTTCCTGAGTGACACAGAGCATCTTAAGCTTCTGAGTGACTTGTGTTTTCCTCACAGACAGAGGGGACCCCCAATCTGTTTGTTTCCAGAGGCCCTGATGGTGTCGTCTTGGGAGGAACCTGAGGGAAAGTCCCGGGGCGAGTCAGGGGAGAGCTCTGCCCTGGCGCCCTGGCACGTATCCACATGGGCCACAGCTGCACCCTGCTCTCAGCAGAGCACCTCGCCATGCTCCTGGGCACAGCCGGGCCCTCTCGCCTCCCTGCGGCTCCTAATGCCTCCCAGGCTCTGCTGAGGTCACCTTGGGCACTTAGCGTGGCTGCAGCTGTTTGCGGCCCGGTGTCCTGCCATCCATGTGGCAGTCATGTGGTCACTGTTCGGCATTGCCCTGCACAAGGTCCATGGGGACTGGGCACCTTCGGCCATTCTTTCTTTGGTTGTCTGTGCAAATAATAAACCAAATCTGCAAAGGTCTTCAATGTCTTCACCGGCAAATCTGTCAGCCTTGGCCTTGCCTCGTGCTTGACAGAGTGGAGGGAAAAGGAGGACAGACTCGGAGGGGGGCAGGGGTGGGTGAGGAAGGCCCAGGCCAGGCCCTCCGCTGTTTTGAGGATGCTCCGTGTCTCCCCTTGCCCAGTGCCACATTCTGCTCTCTGCCCTTTCTTGCCATAACTTGACCCATCCCCTGAAGGCTTGGCCACTTCTCCCTCAGGATACTGTATTTTACCCCAGCCGCGCCACCTGGAGAGTCTCCAAGGGGTGGCAGGAGCTCCCCCGGGACGTGCCGGCATCTGAAGCACAGGAGCGGAGGCCTAGACCTCCTTTCGCCCCCAGCACCTGGCGACAGACATTTGCTGGCTCACAGCAGCGATGAACGAATTTTATATTGCACATCTGGATAGATACCCACCACCTGAGTGTACCATTCATATGTTACTGGACTTTGTCACATCTAGTTAATCCTCCCTGCATTGATCCATTTTATTTTTTATGCATTTCCAAGTAAATTATAGACCTCAGGCGGCTTTCCCTAACACTCCAGTGCGCACATCATTAGAATCCATCTGCCACCGGGTTTTCCTCTGGATGGAAAGCTCGGCGTTCGGTGCGATGCCCTGCTCACAGGTGAGCACCTGCTGAGTTTTGACAAGTGTGTGCTGTTTGTGCCTCAGACCCTTCTCAAGGTCCTGAGCATGACCATCAGAAGGGTCCCTCACATACCTTCCAACCAGTACCCTCCTGTGCAGGAGAGAGATACTGGAGCCTGAGGCAAAAGGAAAAAAATGTGTTTTTCGTGTATGTGGTTTTCTTTCTTTCTTTTGAGATGGAATTTCGCTCTTGTTGCCCAGGCCGGAGTGCAATGGTGCAATCTCAGCTCACTGCAACCTCTGCCTCCTGGGCTCAAGCGATTCTCCTGCCTCAGTCTCCCAAGTAGCTGGGATTACAGGCGTCCACCACCACATCTGGCTAATTTTTTATATTTAGTAGAGACAGGGTTTCACCATGTTGGTCAGGCGGGTCTCGAACTTCTGACATTAGGTGACCCACCTGCCTTTGGCCTCCCAAAGTGCTGGGTGGAATTACAGGTGTGAGCCACTACACGCGGTCAAAAAATGTGTTTTTTAATGTTAATTTTTTTTCCACAATGTTTCAGTAAGTGGAAAAAAAAAAAAAAGGAAAATGTGCATATTAAAACTCAAAATATTTTTTTTTGTTTTGTTTTTCTTGAGACGGAGTCTTGCTCTGTCGCCCAGGCTGGAGTGCCTTGGCGGGATCTCAGCTCGCTGCAAGCTCCGCCTCCTGGGTTCACGTCATTCTCCTGCCTCAGCCTCCCGAGTAGCTGGGACTACAGGCGCCCGCCACCTCGCCCAGCTAATTTTTTGTATTTTTAGTAGAGACGGGGTTTCACCGTGTTAGCCAGGATAGTCTCGATCTCCTGACCTCGTAATCCGCCCGTCTCGGCCTCCCAAAGTGCTGGGATTACAGGCTTGAGCCACCGCACCCGGCCAAAACTCAAAATATTTTAAGTTTAAATATTTTACTTATACAAAAACAGTAAGTTTACTCTCCTTACATAAACGGAAACAAACTCATGAATATTTCTAAAATCTACTGTCTCGGTTTTCAGTTGAGAGAATTGTCATGTGAATTTCTCTTGACCAAGTGATGATCTTAAATAATTTTTCACTAAGTTCAGCTGACTAAAATTTCTTTCAAAGATGCCACCGTGGCCGGGCTCGGTGGCTCACGCCTGTAATCCCAGCATGGTGGCGGGTGCCTGTAGTTCCAGCTACTCAGGAGGCTGAGGCAGGAGAATGGCGTGAACCCGGGAGGCAGAGCTTGTAGTGAGCCGAGATGGCGCCACTGCACTCCAGCCTGGGTGACAGAGCGAGACTCTGTCTTTAAAAAAAACAAAAAAAAGAAAAAGAAAATGTCACCATGACTAGTAGTATTAAAAAGCTTCTCATGCTGGGTGCGGTGACTCACACCTGTAATCCCAGCAGCACATTGGGAGGCCAAGACTGGAAGATTGCTCGAGCCCGGTAGTTCAAGACCAGACTGGGCAACAGCGTGAGACCCTGTCTCTGCAAAAAGCTTAAAAATTAGCCAGGTGATCACGCCGCTGCACTCTAACCTGGGCGACAAAGCAAGACGCTGTCTCAAAAAAAACCCAAAAAGTTCAGTGTTTACAAATACCTTTAGTTTTAGTTTGTGAAGTGCCTTGGTTGCATTTGATCTTGATCTCCATGGGGAATCTGTGTTTTTAATGTAGTTTTTTAAAACAGATGTAAGAATATTCTGTCTGTTCACTGAATTCACACACAAACACAAACATACAATGTTAAAACAGGTCATCAAAGTTCATTTCACAGAAGCAGAATTTTTGCATATGAATTAAGAGCTGATTGAGCACAGCAGTTTGGGGCTGCAGTGAGCCATGTTCATGTCACTGCTCTCCAGCCTGGGCAACAGAGTGACACCCTGTCTCTTTAAAAAAAAATTATGAGCCGAGGAAGACACAATTTGGCATAATCATTTTTGGAGGGAAATAGTAGCTTATATACCCTTGGATAACCTGCCGTAGTTGTTCCATGATCATATCCCTGGCCAAAAGCGTGTTTTATGTTAATACCTTTTTCCAACCTCTAATTTCATAGGCTAGACTTAGTTTTTTCTCTGATTTCAGTAAAGTCAATGCAACTTATTTTACTGTTAATGGCATTATTCTTCATGTGAGCAAGCTCACAGTCTGACACACTTGTTCACAATGGGCTACATCTGGTGCGCAATCAAAAGTGAGGGGCTGGGCTTGGTGGCTCATGCCTGTAATCCCAGGACTTTGAGAGGCAGAGGCAGGAGGATCACTTGAGGCCATGAGTTCAAGTCAAACCTGGCAAATACAACAAGACCCCATCTCCTTTAAGAAATTAAAAATTTTTTTAAACAGTGGGGTGCCAGATGTGGCAGCTTGTGGCTGTAATCCTAGTGCTTTAGGAGGCTGAGATGAGAGGGTTGCTTGAGATTAGGAGGTGGAGCTGAAGTGAGCTGTGATGACTCCAGCCTGCGAGACAGAATGTGACCCTGTCTCTTTAAAAAAGGAAGCAAACGTATTTGCTTCTTTTATTCTTAATAATATCTCAAATCAAATATAATTTTCTAGTAGCAGCACACATTTGTTTTAATGTTATTAGACACAACATCCTTTTTTATTTTATTTTTTTGGAGACAGAGTCTTGTTCTGTTGCCCAGAGTGGAGTGCAGTGGCACCATCATAGCTCACTTTAACCTTGTACTTCTGGGCTCCAGCAATTCTCCTGCATAGCTAGGACTAGAGGTATATGCCACAATACCTGGCTTTTTTTTTTTTTCCCCGAGTGGGTCTTGCTATGTTGCCGAGGCTTATCTGGAACTCTTGGCCCCAAGTGATCCTCTCACCTTGGCCTCCCAAAATAGTGAGATTTCAGGCATGAGTCACGGCTCCTGGTTCCCTTTTTTTATGATTAGCTATAAACTCACCTAAAGTTAAAAACATGCCACCATTTGGACCTCCAATAATGTCTTGTGATCCTCTAAGATGTAAAATATTTTTTGCCTAACATGTAATATCTAAAATCACTCAAAATAATCTATTTTTGTTTCACTTGTTTTATTGTATTCTGCAAAGCATCATTTATTAAACCGTCAATTTGAATATTTTTAAAAGATACTTTCATTTTAGAAAAGCATCACATGAGCCAGGTGCAGTGACTCACGCCTGAAATTCCAGCCAGGTGCAGTGGCTCACGCCTGAAATTCCAGCCAGGTGCAGTGGCTCACGCCTGAAATTCCAGCTGCTTGGGAGGTTGAGGAGGGAGTGATGCAGTGACTGCTCCAGACGGCCTGCTGCTGCCAGGAGCCAGCAACCAGCAGGGCCCCTGCCCCTTCTGAGCTGGGGCAGGAGCAGCTCCCTGGTGCCACTGCAGCTGCCCACACTGCGCCTGCAGACCCGGGCCTCCCACTCTACAGAGCAGGCAGGAACCCCACCGGCCCCTTCCCTGCCCAGCAGCAGCTACCCAAAGCACGCTGCAGACTCAGGCACCGCTGCACTCTTGGGGGCCCGGGAAGGCCCCCCTGCCCTCACAGGCCCAGAACTGCCTGGCCTCTCCCTGTTCCCGGTGCCTGCTCCAATCTCAGAGCAAAATCGGGGCTGAGCTCTGGTGCCATGAACAGCAGCAGAAGGCAGACAGATTCCTGGGCAAAAGAGGACAGGTCCCTGGTGAGGCCCCACCTTCAGGCCAGGGAGGGCCTGAAGGTTAGAGGCCAGGCTGCCAGTCCTGGAGCATTGGAGTGGGAACTTGTGATGCTTTCTCCAGGCTGCCCATGGCTGCCCTTGGACCAATCAGCATGCACTTCCTCCCCTCTAAGGCCAATAAAAGCCCTGGCTCAGCCAGAGCTGAGCACATGACAGGAAGACCAGCTGCAGAGAGGAGCTAGCCTCTCTGCTGAGAATTTAGAGACCTTGGGACTACCAGTGGCAGAGAGGAGCAACCCACTCCAGGGCCTCTTCTCTGCTAGGAGCTGGGCAGACACTGGGACAATCCCCCTGCAGAGAGGAGCCACCACTCCAAGGCCTCCTCTCTGCTGAGAGATGAACACTCAGCAGGACGACTTGCCTACAGAGAGAAGCTGCCCGCTGCGGGGCTTCTTCAGGCTGTTCTAACAGTCAATAAAGCTCCTCTTTGTCGTGCTCACCCTCTACTTGTCTGCGCTTCTCATTCTTCCTGGATGCAGGACGAGAACTCAGGCAAAGATGCCACCGGCCACAGAGGTTTCCAGCCATAAAAGTGACACCCCAAAGATTCTGTAACAGGAGGATCACTTGAGCCCAGGAGTCTGAAGCCACAAATGCAGTGAGCTATGATTGATTGCATCACTGCATTCAGCCTGGGTGACAGAGAAAGACCCTGTCTCAGAAGAAGACAAAAAAGAAAGCCTCACAATAAAACAAAATTTTCATGGTCACGAATTCTATTTAACTGTTTCCAATCTTCAGAAACTTTTTTTTTTTAAGTTGCAAAAATTTGGTTTTATTGCATTACTACAGAAAAGCATGCACGAAAAATAAGGACAACTTTTTTGGAACACGTGAGCAGTCACAATGAATTCATTTGCCATTAGAACATTAAAGAAAAATGTTTTGTCAGGTGCAGTGGCTCATGCCTATAATCTCAGCAATGCAGAGGATCCCTTGAGGCCAGGAGTTCAAGACCAGCCTGGGCAACTTAGTGACACGCCCCCTCCCCTGCCCCATTTCTGAAACAAAAAAAGAAAACTCTAGAAATGTCCATTGTGTGAAGTAGATTCCCTAAAATCTAAATCTTTTCCTTTGTGATCTATTCAGGTATGTGCTCTATTCAGATCATTTTTACTTTATCACAAAGTAGCAGCCACAGTGGATAATTATTGCAATTCGTTTCAAATGGCATCTTCTCACCTTTTTTTTTTTTTTTTCGAGATGGAATCTCACTCTTGTCACCCAGGCTGGAGTGCAGTGGCGCAATCTTGACTCACTGCAACCTTCACCTCCCGGGTTGAAGCAATTCTCCTGCCTCAGTCTCTCAGGTAGCTGGGATTACAGGTGTGCACCACCACACCCGGCTAATTTTTGTATTTTCAGTAGAGACGGGGTTTCACCAGGTTGGTCTCGAACTCCTGACCTCAGGTGATCTGCCCGCCTTGGCCTCCCAAAGTGCTAGGATTACAGGCATGAGCCACTGGGCCCTGCCGGTATCTTCTCACTTTTTTGCTCAATCTCATATTCGCTAGTTTCTGAAACTTCTAAAATTTCTCTTTAATGTTTTGAAGCAGACGCTTTAGTTAGCTGACTTTGATGACAACTCTGTTCTGATAATATCAACATTAGAGGACTCAAGTCATTTTCAGTAGCCAAAATACTGTCTTTCTAGCCAAACTTATAGTGGTCTCCTATAATTTTTATATATTTCTGCACGTATTTTTCTTCTTCTCCTGAACATTGTACCTCTTGGCTTTTTATTAATTATTTATTTTTATTTTAAAAAATTATTTTGTAGAGAGAATCTTGCTATGTTGTCCAGGCTGGTCTCCAACTCCTGTCCTCAAGCAATCCTGCCTCGGCCTCTCAAAGTACTGGCATTACAGACATGAGCCACTGCATTCAGCCACTTGGCTTTTTAGATGCTGAAACCTCCACCTCCCAGGCTCAAGCAATCCTCCCACCTCAGCCTCCCAAGTAGCTGGGACTACAGGTGCATGCCACCATGCCTGGCTAATTTTTGTATTTTTTTTTGGTAGAGTTGGGGTTTCTCCATGTTGCCCAGGCTGGTCTCCAGCTTGGGAGCTCAAGTGATCTGCCTGTCTTGGCTTCCCAAGTGCTGGGATTACAGACGTGAGTAACATGCCCAGTCTCAACACCGTATTTATCTAAAAACTTTTAGTATGAATTTAAAATATATTTTAATATAGTATTTAATTGTAGAGATTATAATATTGATTTACATTCATTAACAATATGAACTATAATGTTTAACAAGTAGGTATACATAAAATTTTGTATCAAAAATACAGAAATCTCTGGTGTGTACTGAGAGTAAAAGAAAAAAATACAGAAGCCAGTTGGTGGGAATGTAAAATGGTGCAGTCACTTTGGAAAATAGTTTAGTGGTTCTTCAAAACACTACACATAGAATTACTATATGACCCAGAAATTCCACTGCTAGGTATATACCCAAAAGAACTGAAAACAGGCTGGGTGTGGTGGCTCACACCTGTAATCCCAGCACTTTGGGAGGCCGAGGCAGGTGGATCACTTGAGGTCAGGAGTTCGAGACCAGCCTGGCCAATATGGTGAAACCCCATCTGTACTAAAAATACAAAAATTAGCCAGCCATGGTGGCGGGTGCCTGTAGTCCCAGCTACTTGGGAGGCTAAGGCAGAAGAATCTCTTGAACCTGGGAAGTAGAAGTTGCAATGAGCTGAGATTGCAATCTTGGCTCGCTGCAACCTCTGCCTTCCAGGTTCGAGCAATTCTCCTGCCTCAGCCTCCCGAGTAGCTGGGATTACAGGCACACACCACCACGCCTGGCTAATTTTTGTATTTTTAGTACAAACGGGGTTTCACCATGTTGGTCAGGCTGGTCTGAAACTCCTGACCTTGTGATCCACCTGCCTCGGCCTCCCAAAGTGCTGGGATTACAGGCATGAGCCACCGTGCCTAGCCTCAATCTTTCCATAACATTTTCTTCTATCTTTTTAAGCACTCATTAACCGCCTCGAGGCCCATTGAGGTTCTACTAACAGTCTTCTCAAGGCCCTTCCAGCCTTTGCCTGCTGCCCAGTCCCAAAGACAATATCATATGTTTTGGGTTGGGTTTTGTTTTTTAGGCAAGATCTCACTCTGCTGCCCAAGCTAGAGTGCAGTGGTGCGATCATGCTTCCCTGTAGCCTCAGCCTCCTGGGCTCAATCAAACCTCCCATCTCAGCCTCCTGAGTAACTAGGAACACAGCATGCATCATGCCTGGCTAATGTTTTTAGTTTTTGTAGAGATGGGGGTCTCACTGTGTTGCCTAGGTGAGTCTCAAACTCCCAGGCTCAAGCAATCCACCCACCTTGGCCTCCCAAAGTGTTGGGATTACAGGTGTGAGCCACCATGCCCAGCCTGTTTTGACTCTTTGATGTACCCACTCTGGGTACCAAATTTATCTTCCAGTTACTATTGTGTAACAAATCACCTCCAAATTCAGCACCTTCAAAAAAAGCAAGGCTGATTTTTTTTTTTCTTGTGGTTTTGTAGGTCAGGAATACACAAAGGGCTTAGCCGGGCAGACCTTCCTTGGGGTCACTCAGCGGGTTGTAGTCAGATGTTGGTTGAGGAGGTGGAGCATAATGGCCAAATAGAAGCCTCCACCCATCATTCTCTCCACAGGAACACCAAGTTCTACAACTATCTACACAAAGAATTATCCCCATAAGAACCAAAGATCAGGAATCAGGTGAGCAATCGCAGTACCTGGTTCTAACTTCATATCACTGAAAGAGGCAAGGAAAAGGGTAGGAAAGACCGTCTTGAATTGCCGACAACACTCCTGGCCAGTGTCCCCAGAAGTAGCTGGCCACGTAGCACGGAGAGACAGTCTGTGCCGCTGGAGGGGAGAGAACACAGTGATCGTGGGACTTTGCATTGGCACGCAGTGCTGCCAACACTGGGCAGAACTCAGCTGGCACCCATGGAAGGAGCACTTAAACAAGCCTTGGCCAGAGGGGAATCACTCATCCCAGCAGTTGGAACTTGAGATTCAGCAAGCCTTGCCGCTGCGGGCGGAAGTGCTATGGGATCCTAAATAAACTTGAAAGGCAGTCTAGGTTACAAGGACTGTAAATCCTGGGCAAGTCCTGCTGCTGTGCTGGGCTGAGAGCCGGTGAACATGGAGGACACGCAACCTAGTGAGACACCAGATGGCGCCGCTAAGGGACTGCTTGCATCGCCCCTCCCCCAACCCCAGGCAGCACAACCCACATCTCCAAAAAAGACCCCTTTGTTCTGCTTAAGGAGAGGAGAGGGAAGACCAAAGAGGACTTTGTCTTGCAACTTGGATACCAGCTCAGCCACAGTAGGATAGGACGCCAGGCAGAGTCATGAGGACCTCATTCCAGGCCCTAGATCCCCAATGACATTTCTAGACACACCCTGGGCCAGAAGGGAACTCACTGCCTTGAAGGGAAGGACCCAGTCTGGCAGGATTTATCATCTGCTGATGAAAGTGCCCTTGAAACCTGAATAATCAGCAGTGGTAACCAGGTAGTACAGCCACGGGCCTTGAGTGAGACTGAGACATGCTGGTTTCAGGTATGACCCAGGACATCCGCAGCTGTGGCGGCTGAGGAGGGCCCCTGCTGCTTGAGAAAAGCAGACGGGAGAGTAAAGTGGACTTTCTCCTGAACTTATGTACCAGTTCAGCTACAATGGGGAAGAGCACCAAGCAGGCTCTTGGGGTCCCTGATCCCAGGCCTTGGCTTGAGATTGCATCTCTGGACCTACGCCGGGCCAGAGGGGAGCCCACTTCCCTGAAGGATGAGTTCCAGGGCTGGCAGCATTCACCACAAGCTGACTGAAGAGCCCTTGGGCCTGAAATAAACATGGCAGTACCCGCTGTGAGCCTGTGGTGGTGGTGGACGTAAGAGGAGGCTCCTCTGCCTGGAGAAGAGTGGGAAGGACTTTGTTTGGTGGTTTTGGCACCAGCTCAGCTGCAGTAGTAATAGAGCAACAGTAGATTTCTATGGTTTCTGCTTCCAGGCCCTGGATCCCAGGACTCACCCGGGGCCTGGGGGAATTCACAATCTCAAGGGAAGGACACAAGCCTGGCTTGCATTGCCACCTGCTGATCATAGAGCCCTCGGACCTTGAGTGGACACAGATGGTAGCTAGGTAGCAGTTACAGCAGGCACTGGGCAAGAACCAGTGCTGTGCCGGCTTCAGGTCTGACTCAGTACACTCCCAGGGGTGGTGGCCACAGGGGTGCTTGTGTCACCTTTCCCCAGCCCCAGGCATCTCAATACAGAGTGAGAGACTTTTTGGTTTGGGAAAAAGTAAGGGAAGAGAACAAGAGTCTCTACCTGGTAATCCAGGGAATTCTTCCAGATCTTAGATCCTCTATGAGTCTGTAAGAACCACAGTGTTACTGGGCTTACAGTAGTACCTAATGCAGTGACAGCTGCAGTGACCAAAAACATAGATCACAACACCTAAGTCTCTTCAAATACCTGGAAAGCCTCCCCAAGAAGGACAGATACATACAAGCCCAGAATGTGAAGACTGCAATACATGCCTAACTAGTCAATGCCTAGACACTGATGAACATCCATAAGCATCAAGACCATCCAGGAAACCATGACCTCACTAAACAAACTAAAAAGGCACCATGACCAATCCTGGAAAGACAGAGATATGTAAGCTTTCAGGCAGATAATTCAAAATAGCCGTTTTTTAGAAAACTCAAAGAAATTCAATATAACACAGAAAACGAATTCAGAATCCTATCAGACAAATTTAACAGAGCTTGCAGTGAGCTGAGATCCGGCCACTGCACTCCAGCCTGGGTGATAGAGTGAGACTCCGTCTCAACAAAAAAAAAAAAAAAAAAAAAAAAGAAGAAGCAGAAATTCTGGAGTTAAAAAATACAGTTGACTGACTGAAGAAGGTATCAGAGTCTCTTAATAGCAGAACTGATCAAATGGAAGAAAGAATTCGTTAGCTTGAATACAAGACTGTATTTGAAAATACAGTCAGAGGACACAAAAGAAAAAAGAATAAAACAGAATGAAGTATGCCTAAAGGATCTAGAAAATAGCCTCAAAAGGGCAAACGTCAGAGTTGTTGTCCTTAAAGAGGAGGTAGAGAGAGAGATGGGGGTAGAAAGCTTACTCAAAGGGTAACAACAGAGAAATTCCCAAACCTAGAGAAAGATATCGATATTAACGTACAAGAAGGTTATAGAACATGAAGCAGATTTAACCCAAAGTAGACTACCTCAAGGCGTTTAATAATCAAACTCCCAAAGGTCAAGTATAAAGAAATGATCCTAAAAACAGCAAGGTGAAAGAAAACAAACAACATGCAATGAATCTCCAACATGTCTGGCAGCAGACTTTTCAGTGGAAATCTTACAGGCCAGGAGAGAGTGGCATGATATATTTAAAGTACAGAAGGAAAAAAAAAAACCAAACAAACAAAAACAAAAAACCTTTTACCCTAGAATAGTAAAATCTGGTGAAAAAATCCTTCAAACACGAAGGAGAAATAAAGACTTTCCCAGACAAACAAAAGCTGAGGAATTTCATCAACATCAGACCAGTCCTACAAGAAATGCTAAAGAGAATTCATCAATCCCTTTTGTTGAAGAAAAGAACAGTAATGAGCAATAAGAAATCATCTGAAGGCACAAAACTCACTGGTAATAAAAGGAAGACAGGGCTGGGTGTGTTGGCTCATGCCTGTAATTCCAGCACTTTTGGAGGCCAAAGTGGGAGGATCGCCTGAGCCCAAGAGTTCAAGACCAGCCTGGGCAACAACTCCAGTCTGGGAAACAGAGCAAGACTGTCTCCAAAAAAGGGTGTAGGGGACCAGGCACCATGGGGAGACAGGAAGGAAGGAAAGAAGGAAAAGAAAACCAAAAACAACCAGAACACAACAAAATGGCAGGAGTAAGTCCTTACTTATCAATAATAACATTGAATGTAAATAGACTAAACACTCCAATCAAAAGACATAGAGTGGCTGAATGGATTAAAAAACAAGACCCAATGATCTGTTGCCTACATGAAACACTCTTCACCTATAAAGACACACATAAACTGAAAATAAAAGGATGGAAACAGATATGCATGGAACCAAAAAAAAAGAGCAGGAGTAGTGATACTTAGATAAGATGGATTTCAAGACAAAAACTATAAAAATAGACATCACTATATAATGATAAAGGGGTCAACTCAGCAAGAGGATACAGCAATTGTAAATACATATGTACCCAACACTGCAGCATCCAGATATATAAACCAAATATTATTAGTGCTAAGGAGAGTGATAGATTGCAATACAGTAACAGCTGGAGGCCAGGCATGGTGGCTCACACCTGTAATCCCAGCACTTTGGGAGGCCGAGGCAGGCAGATCACCTGAGGTCAGGAGTTTGAGACCACCCTGACCAACAGGGTGAAAACCCATCTCTACTAAAAATACAAAATTATCTGGGCGTGATGGCACATGTCTGTAATCCCAGCTACTCGGGAGGCTGAGGCAGGAGAATCGCTTGAACTCAGGAGGCAGAGGTTGCAGTGAGCCAAGATCGTGCCATTGCACTCCAGTCTGGGCAACAAGAGCAAAACTCCATTTCAAAAAATAAAAATAAATAAAAAATGAAAAAACAACAGTTGGAGACTTCAACACCCCACTTTCAGCATTGGACAGATCATCTGAACAGAAAATCAACGAAGAAACATCACACTTAATCTGCACTACAGACCAAATGGACCTAACAGATATTTACAGAGAATTTAATCCAACAGCTTCAGAACACATTCTTCTCCTCAGCACATGGATCATTCTCAAGGATAGAACACATGTTAGGCCACAAAACAAGACTTAAAGCAGTCAAAGAAATTGAAGTAATGTCAAGTATCTTCTCTGACCACAAGGGAAAAAAACTAGAAATCAATAACAAGAGGAATTCTGGAAACTAGACAAACACATGGAAATTAAACAATATGCTTCTGAATGACCAGTGGATCAATGAGGTGATTAAGAAGGAAATTGAAAAATATCTTGAAAGAAATTATAGTGGAAATACAACATACCAAAACCTATAGGATACAGCAAAAGCAATACCAAGTGGGAAGTTTATAGTTGTAAATGCCTTCATTAAGAAGAAGAAAAACTTCAAGCTGGGTGCAGTGGCTCATGCCTATAATCCCAGAACATTGGGAGGCCAAGGCGGGTGGATCACTTGAGGTCAGGAGTTCAAGACCAGCCTGACCAACACAGTAAAACCCCATTGCTACTAAAAATACAAAAAAACGCCAGGCATGGTGGTGGCCACCTGTAATCCCAGCTATCTGGGAGGCTGAGACACAAGAATTGCTTGAACCTGGGAGGCAGCAACTACAGTGAGCCGAGATCATGCCACTGCACTCCAGCCTGGGTGACAGAGCAAGACTCTGTCTGAAAGAAAGAAAAGGAAGGAAGGAAGGAAGGAAGGAAGGGACTTCAAATAAATAACCTAGTGATGCATCTTAAAGAAAAGCAAGAGCAAACAAAAGCCAAAGTTAGTACAAGAAAGGAAACAATAAAGATCAGAACAGGAAGAAATGAAATTGAAATGAAGAAGACAATACAAAAGATCAATGAAGTAAAAAGGCTGGGTGCAGTGGCTCACACCTATAATTCTAGCATTTTGGGAGACTGAGGCAGGCAGATCACTTGAGGTCAGGAGTTTGAGACCAGCCTGGCCAACATGGCAAAAAAAAATCCCATCTCTACTAAAAATACAAAAATTAGCTGGGCATGGTGGCAGGCACCTGTAATCCTGGTACTCAGGAGGCTGAGGCAAGAGAATCGCTTGAACCCGGGAGGCAGAGGTTACAGTGAGCTGAGATCACGCCACTGTACTCTAGTCTGGGCAACAGAGTGAGACTCTGTCTCAAAAAAAAAAAAAAAAAAAAAAAAAGAAAAGAAAAGAAAAAGAAAAACTTAAATTACATAAGAGCCCCAGGAAAATCCTGCCCTGTTCTTATCACGCCTCACTGAAGCTATGCTAAAATATACCAATTTGGACCCAGAATCTAGAGAAGATCAAACTTTTTCCACCTCCAATTTATTTCCCAGATATCCAGAAAAAAAATTACAAAAACTAGACGAGGGTCCCCAGACATCTCGGTGGGAACTCCTAAATGCAGCCTTCTGTGTCTTTAACAAGAGACGAGGAACAAAAAATTCAAAAAGACAAGCATCTCCATTTAAAATACCAGATGCTCACCTCTGCTGTCCAAAAGCCTCTTGATAACCCAAAAGGAAACTCTGCCATCTCTTTAGGAGTCTGTTTCCGATGTGGCAACCCTGGACACTGGGCAAAGGCTTGTCTTAACTCCCAGCCCCCCACCAAGCCATGCCCAACTTGTGGTCTTTGGGGACACTGGAAAATGGACTTCCCCCAATGGGGACACCTTCCCCATCTGGGTGTGGCTCATAATGAAGCCCCCGGCCATCAGAGGAGGTAATCTCTTCACTGCTGGTGCTGACAGCAGAGGACTGAAGGTACCCAGGATTCTTTGCCCCCATGTCTAGTGAGTCCACAGAATCCAGGGTAATTGGGATGTTATCTGGTAAGATTATTTCCTTTCTTTTGGATACTGGGGCAAGCCTATTGGTATTAACTATCAAGGCCCATTAGAATGTTCATCCATTTCTGTTGTTGGCATGAAGGGCATACAAGAAACCCCGTACAAAAGCCCGCCTCTATACTACTCATTTCAGGGAGTCACCCTCACTCACTCTTTCTTGGTCATTCCTCACTGTCCCACTCCTTTATCAGGAAGGAACATTCTACATAAACAGGGGGAATCATTCATTTATCAGCCCTACACCAAAGACACCCCTATTTATTATTATGTCAAGAACAGAAGCCCTCCTCAGACACTCCACATCAAACAGACTTAAATCTCAAATTTCTCAGCCATGTAAACCCCATCATATGGAATGCTAACTTCCCCATAATAGCTACCCACCATTCTCCAACCCAAATTTCACTGAAGAATCCTAAGCACTATATAGTGGTTCCAACATTGTCCCCTCAACCCTGACGGATTGCGGGGACTCAAGCCCATCATCTCCTGATTTGGGGGGCCAGTATTTTAATCCCCACCCATTCTCCCCACAATACTCCTATTCTTCTAATTAAAAAAAAACTGGATGGTTCCTATAGACTGGTTCAGGATTTGTGACAAATTAACTCCGCTATTATTCCTGTTTGTCCCTACACCCTCCTACACGAATTCCTCTCAACACGAGCCACTCCTCTGTATTAGACCTCAAAGATGCCTTTCTTACTATCCCTGTACATCCCTTCTCTCAAAACCTTTTTGCTTTCACTCGGGCTGATCCTGACACAGGCTACTCCCAACAACTCACCTGGACTGTCCTCCCCCATGGGTTTAGGGACAGCCCTCACTATTTCGGTTGGGCACTTCAATTAGACCTCTCCCGACTACCTCTACAACCCAGCATTTTGCTTCAATATGTGGATTTACTCCTTTGCACCCCCTCCCTAGAATATTGTATTTGACACACCACCAGGCTTTTACATTTTTTGGCTGAATGTGGATACTGAGTATCCAAAAGAAAGGTTCAAAAGTTTCATACCTAGGACTAATCATAACTCCAAATTCTGTCAGCATGAAAGCAAGGTGTTCAACAAATCCCATTTCCTAAAACAAAAAGGGACTTACTTTCCTTCCTCGGATTAGAGGGTATTTCCAAATATGGATAGCAAATTTTGCCATGGTCACTAAATCCCTTTATGAACACACAAAAGAAAATCTTGACCAACTCCTCACTCCCACCCCAGATCTTTATCATGCTTTCTCTCACCTAAAACGTGTGTTATTACAGGCCCCCGCTTTAGGCCTTCCAAACCCCCTAAGACCTTTTAATCTGTATTTACACAGTTCTCATAATCAGGTCCTTGGACTATTAGCCCAACCCATGGCAAACTCCCTCCAACCAGTGGTATATTTTTCAAAACAACTAGACCCCATTTATAAAACCTGGCCCCCTTGCTTAAACATTTTGGCCACAACAGCATCAATACTTATCTCTGAGGCACAAAATCTCATGTTTTATGAACCTCTTCAGGTATTTTCTTCTCACAGTCTACAAGATATGCTCAGCCATAAGGTGCTCACCTCCAGCTCATCCTCTTGCATGCAAACCCTATTTTCAACTCTCCTTCAACCCTCTAACTCTCTTCATCGATGGTCCCTGACTAACCCCACCACTCTTTACTTTCAACACCAATTTTAGACCCCAATCAACAGTCACGCTCTGATCTAACTGAAAGTTCTCTATGTATCACCGCCTTACTTGTACTCACATAAAAGGAGTCCCAGATTGGTTTATAGATGGGAGCACATCAAAAAACTCTCCCCTCCAAGCAGAATCTGCCATCATTGAAAGGATAGCATGATGATATCCACTCTCTCCCACCTAGAAAGCTGTACAGGCTGCCCCCTTGCCTTTGGGCACATCCTCCCAACAAGCAGAATTAGTTGCCCTAATAAGAGAACTAACTCTAGCAAAAAACACACAAGTGAATATATTCACCGCTTCTAAATATGCCTGTAACATTATCCATTCCAATGCCCAAATTTTGAGTGAATAGGGCTATCTCACAGCTAAGGGAACCCCTATCATTAATGGAAAATGTATCCATCATCTATGAAAGGCAGCTATACTTCCAGAAAAGGTTGTGGTTATCCATTGCAAAGGACATCAATCAGACAAAAGCCACATTTCTTTAGGGAACCGTGAGGCTGACTATTGGGCAAAACACACCTCAACCAACCACCCAATTCCCCAACACTTATTTCTCCTCACACAACATATCCCCTCCTTTAATCCAGAACACCAAACACAACAACTAATCACAGTGGGGGCACAATTTAACCCCCCATACTGGTTCATACAAAACAAATTAGTCCTACTTGACCCTGAAAAAACAATTCTTCTATTGGTCATTCACAACCACTTCCACACCAGCCATTCCCCTCTGCAGCATTTCTTAAGTTCCCATATACACATAACCCCAGATACAAAGAAACAGTTAAAAGCCATTTCCCGTCAATGCTCTATTTGTAAAAAAGCTTCCCCCCACTTCAACACTAGACCCCCTTCTTTCCTAATCCGTCAAGCCAAGCGACACCTTCCAGAACAGGACTGGCAAATTGGTTTTACCCGTATGCCCCCAGTAAAAAGTGTTCGATTTCTTCTAGTTCTGGTTGATACCTTCTTGGGATGGGTCGAGGCCTTTCCCACAACCAACAAACGAGTTTCTACTGTACAAATTAATAATAGAAATCATCCCCAGCTTCGGGGTACCTCTGTCTTTTCAATCTGATAAAGGCCCTGAATTCATTTCTCAAATTATTCAAACACTTGCACAAGCCCTACAAATCACCTGGAAGTCGCACCTCCCCTCTCCACCTCAATCTTCAGGAAAGGTTGAAGAAATGAATGGCATTCTACAAAAACACCCTCACCAGGTACCCACACCAAACACATAAAGACTGGGATACACTTTTGCCTTTAGCCCTTCTAAAAATTCGGGTGCTCCAACGTTAATCTCTAATGCTCAGCCCCTTTGAACTCATGTATGGGAGACCCTTTGCCCCTTCTGCTCCACCTCAGGGTCAGGCCCCACCTCCACCAACCCCTCTCATTTCCCCTCTTGTACATACCATCTGCCATTTCATTTGGGAATATGCTGACAAATACCTGCCACAACCCATCACCGATTCTTCTAATCCCTTCCTACAGCCAGGAGACTGGGTTCTGGTAAAAGATCCCAGTCCTACCCCTAAATTCCCCCTTCACACCTAAATGTTTGATGACCTTACCAGATCACCCTTACCACATCCACAGCAGCAAAACTCCAGGGACTCCCCAACTGGTTTCATTGTACTTCTCTCAAGAAAACAGACTTCCCTTCACCACATACCCAAACAACCAAGTCTAAAAACCCTTCAGCCTTCTCTTGTGTCTCCCAGGATCCACTTCCCTTCGCCTCACCTGAATCTCTGAGGAAAAGGAAGAGAAATCCACATAAGCTGCTTATGTCTCTTTCTCTCCCAAACTTTCATCACTTCCTAACCTTGTTACACACCTTCAGTGGTACCCTTATGAAGCTCCCATTATACATCCTGATCAGCTCATTACTGCTCTATGGGAACTTTGGGTAATTGTCTGTGAGATGGCCATGATCCTGCTGGTTAAGTTCGAGGAACTTTCCAGGACTTTACTCCTACCCAAATAACTTTTTTCTCTTTTTGCTTGTTTCTTTCAATATAAATTCCCTAATCACATCAACCTCATCAATACAACCACTCTTCATTGCTCTCAAACTAGAACGCTCTATAAACCTTACACAATCTCTCTTGAGGCAAGCGAACTCTTCCTTTGCTCTGGAGTGCTGGATGTGTTTATCGCCGTCTTCCTCAGCTTACACAGCCCTTCCTACATTCCTTCATGACCTTTGAACAGGAAACACAACCCTACTTTACAAACTCCAAAAAGGAGCTTCCTTTTTTGAAAGAGCTGACACTCTGGTCGGCGATTATCCCACTTCCAGGGCCAATCAGGCCAACAAATTATTTCAAACCTATGATAACTCCCTACAGTGCCTTAAGCCCCAGGGCCCTCCCCTCGAAGGGTCCATAACTAAACACACCCCCCTCTTACAACAAGCCTCACTTCGCTTTTCAGCCTTGGAAGGAAATTTCCCTGTAGGGTCCTTAACATCTAACCTATGCAACTGAACTATCATTGTTAAATGCCCCTCTGACCATCACACTAACCAGGTTAACTACCAAGTATCACCTGAAGCAAATGGAGCATTTCTGCAGCTGGCTCGTTTGACAGCCTCTCCCTCAGTCAATGCCTCTAGCCTAAACTGTGCTGCTCCTAGTGCCCATCTTTTTCCGTGGCTCAATATCAATGCTGCAACATCCGACCACATTAATCTGTAAAAAATAAATCTTCCTATACCTCTAGTATAGTAGGTGTCTCCCTGGCCTCCTCCTTGTCCACTTGGAGTAATGAACCACAGGAAAGAACAAACACCTCATCTTTAATTCACTTATTTTCTGTCCACGTCTCCGCTTGTATTTACAACAAAGGCTTGTTATTTTTGTGTGGCCTCAACACATATATCTTAGTCTCCCCACCAACTGGACTAGAACCTGTACCCTAGTTTATCTTTCTCCCTCCATTGGACTAGTTCCTCCTAATCAATCTTTACCTGTTCCATCCGTCCAATATGTTAGGAAGAGGAGGGTCATCCACGTCATTCCTTTAATGGCTGCCCTAGGTATAATCTCCAGGCTTGGGTTGGGAGCAGGTAGATTTGCCACCTGTTTAACATACTTGAAAGCTCTTTCAACAGAACTGCAGAGTTCGTTAGAAGATATGGCCCAAAGCCTAATAAGAGTCCACGACCAACTAGACTCTTTGGCTGGAGTAGTCCTCCAAAATAGATGGGAATTAGATGTTATAACATCTGAAAAAGGAGACCTCTGCTTCTCACTGGGTAAAAAATGTTGCTTCTATCTCAACCAATCAGGTCCAGTAAGAGAGGCTGCTAAAAAAAACTTAAAGAAAGGGCTAAGGCCGGGTGCGGTGGCTCACGCCTGTAATCCCAGCACTTTGGGAGGCTGAGGCGGGCGGATCACGAGGTCAGGAGATTGAGACCATCCTGGCCAACACAGTGAAACCCTGTCTCTACTAAAAAATACAAAAAATTAGCTGGGTGTGGTGGCGGGTGCCTGTAGTCCCAGCTACTCGGGAGGCTGAGACAGGAGAATGGCGTGAACCCGGGAGGCGGAGCTTGCAGTGAGCCAAGATCGCACCACTGCACTCCAGCCTGGGGGACAGAGCCAGACTCCGTCTCAAAAAAAAAAAAAAAAAAAAAGGGCTAAAAAGCTAAGAGAATACCAAGACAACCAAATAAATTCTTGGTTTTAAAACAAAGTCCTAACATGGGTCATCCCATTCTTGGGCCCTCTCCAAAAAATATGCCTAGGAATAATGTTCTTACCCTGCTTAATTAACCTTTTTAAAAGATTTTTAACCAGCAGGATCATGGCCATCTCACAGACAATTACCCAAAAATATCTACAGACAGCATTACTCCTACAATCGATCTGAAACCAAAGAACTCTCTGCTCGCTCCCCCAGCAGGAAGTAGCCAGAAAAAACGTGCTGCCCCTAGTCCTTTTCACAACTGTAGAGACTGGATTGGCAGAGCAGGAGCATCGCCATCTTGGACAAACACCACCACTCTAAGTTCCCCTTGATTAAAAAACCACCTAAATCCCACCCCAAAACATCAGCCTAATGGCTAATGTCAGCATAATCGGAAGCATTCCAACCCTAAGATAAACCCCTCTTCAACGAGAAACATGCTAATCCCGAAATAGCCTCCTCTCCAACCAGAGACATTCCAACCCTGCAATAAACTTTCCCCCACTTCCAAAACCCTTAAATGTCCTTATTCTGTAAGAGAGAACGCTTAGTCTATAAGAGAGAGTGCTCCTGAACAAAATTGGCCAGAATCCCCTCTCAGGTTTATTCTCTGAAATAAACCTGTCTTTGACTGTCGAGCCGCTTTTTGTATTCTTTTCCTCTTTAACTCTTACAAGCATTGTTACTTGAGTGTTTCTGCTGTAATGGAGGAGGCAGCATGAAGATCTCAAAGAGTTGCTAGTGAGAAGCCATGTAGATGAGAGGCATGAAGCCTTGTTGGGCTCCCTCCATGTCCTACAGCCAGAGAGCGCCAGAAACGCATCTGACCCGGAATGAACTTGGCTGAACTCTTTGCATAGAGGGAGACCACATAACCTGGGGAAATTGGGTAAAGGGTATTGGAACGGACGCGTAAGATTGGGTTTGTGTTAGTTGATTTGTGGAAACATTTATGGAAACGGGGCTTTGCTCTGGACTGGATGTCAGGAAGAGAAGGATTCTATGATTGGATATCTTGATGAAGCTTATCTAGATGGCAGGAGGACTAGACAAAGGCTAAACATGTAATGGTAAAGAAGCAGCAATCACTCTTACTGGCCGAGACGAGGGAAATTTGGCCACTTTTGCGGCTTGGACAGTGTTCCTGTTTTGTCTGTGTTCAGACTTGATTACACAGTGGTCTGTTTTCTTGTCTTGATCTGTATTATGGCCTGATGTTGGTGTTTTATGAAATTGTCCATATTCAAAGAGAACACCCAGGACTAGCTGTTTGTGCCAGACCAACCCCAAGTCCTGGCTGCAGAACCAGGCCAGGTCTCCGATGTCAGTGGCCGCCTTTCTCTTTATAGCCATAGAGGGAGACACCATCAAGGAGGAGTCCCTCTTCTCCGCTCCCCACAGAGACCAGTGGGTAAAGACAGGTCAAGAAATGCCTCCTTTCCCTCCAGCATCTTTTGGGGTTTCCGTCCTGACGCCCAGGGCCACTCCATCCAAGCCTCGGTTTTTCAGCCTCCAAAACAGGCCAGGAACCAGGCACGCCGTGGTGAAAGGACGAGCCGAAGAGATGGCAAGAGTTCCAGAAAGCCTTCCCAGGCATCAGGGGCTCCCCTTGGATTGACAGGACAGGCCTTCTTGGACAGGAACGCAACGAAACTTGACAGAAATCGGACACCTCGGCCAAGGAAAAAGCAGGAGGGGCCCGGGATTCGCCAAGGCGGGAAACACCGTAGGGCCCAGGCGACGCCGCCTGCCCGGCTCGCAGTCCAGGCAGGAGGGGTCTACGCGCATGCGCACTGCCCCCCCCCCCCCGCCCCGCCGCTCTAGCCGCCCGCCCCGCCCGCGCGCAGCCCTCTGGGGCGGCCGGGCCACGCCGCGCGCCGATTGGTGGCGTCCGGGGCTCTCCCCGCAGGTGACTGACGGCGCCGGCAGCCCCTGCCTGTCGCCCGCCTGCCGTCGCCGCCCGCCCGGGGTGTGGAGCCCCGCCGCTACTCGCGGGCTGAGCGTCTGCTGCTGCTGCCGTCGCCGTCCAGCCTCCGCCATGGACCTGTTCGGGGACCTGCCGGAGCCCGAGCGCTCGCCGCGCCCGGCTGCCGGTAAGCGGCGTTGCCGCCGGGCAGGCCAGGGAAGGGAGGGAGGGCGGGCGGGATGGCGGCGGCCTGAGGCCTGGGGCGGCTGAGGCGGCGCCCGCGCTGGGAGGCGGCGGGCGGCGCGGGCAGCACTGGACCTGCTCCTGCCTGGCCCGGCCCCGTCCGGCCCACTGGCCGCCCCGCGAGAGGCCCAGTTGCTCGCGGAGCTCGGGGAGGCCGCTCCGCCATTTTCGCTACGCAGGAAGGAAGGGGTAGCGCCGCCCCGGCCACAGCCCCTCTGCGTGGCGGTGGAAGGCGCTGGCGCGGCCGCGTGGGCCGACCCGAGGGACCAGCTCTGAACGCCCAGCGGCCCCGCGGACCCCCGTGCCACACGACTCCACCCGCGGCCCGGGCTGCCCTGCGCGCCGCCAGCCCGCGGCTTCCGGGCCGCGCTTCACCCGCGGGCTGTGGAACGGCCGCGTTCCGGGCCGGTGCAAGTTCAGGGGCTTGGCGTGTTTTTGCACAGGAGATTGAATTAATCACCATCTTAATCCTTCGTGTTTTTGAAACCTGGAAGACAGGATGCCTCCTCCGCCATCCTATGATTTTGTGATAATTAACATTTTTGTTTTTTTCTTTCCTGGACCACGGGAAGTTCCCCCTTTCCCTAAAGTTAAGGAGTCCGCTCATCTGCTGAGCCCTGGCCCCTGCCGGTGGGAGGCCCTGTGGGCTGTGGTTTCAGCTCAGCATCCTAGCAGCGTGGAACGGCCCGGGTTAATCCCTGCGTCCCGTGGGTTATAGTCTCCGGGTTTCATTTGTCAAAACGCGTGAATATTTCATATGCAAGAGTTCCAGCTTGATGTTGTAGTTTAGGGCCTTGTTACCAAACTTAACTTGGGGGTAGAAAACCTGGAAAACTTAAGACATTCAGATTTCCAGGCCCACCTCAGCCCCAATAAATCCGAATCCCTGAGAGTGGGGTTTCCGAATCTGTTACTGAATCCCCAGGCCGACCCAGCGGGGGCTGGAGACCAGTGGTTTGGGAACTGCTGTTGTAGGGCAGACGGAAGTGAGTAAGGCCCAGCCTTCGCTAAGAGCTGCTTTCTGAAGGGTGCTAATTACGGTAATTAAAACTGGCAAAAGTTAATGACTGTGGGAAATGCTGAGGGCTCTTGAGGAGGGATTGTCGCGCACCGAGAGACTGGGGAAGGAGGCAGTGTTTGAATTAAGCTTCTAAGGATGAGAAGCCTTGTGATTTGCGGTAATTCTGGGCAAGAAAACATTTTATTTTATTTTATTTTTTGAGACGGAGTCTCGCTCTTGTCCAGGCTGGAGTGCAACAGCGAGATCTCAGCTCACTGCAACCTTCGGGTTCAAACAGTTCTCCTGCCTCAGCCTCCCTCATAGCTGAGATTATAGGCTCCGACCACCACACCTGGCTAAATTTTGTATTTTTAGTAGAGACGGGGTTTCACTATGTTGGGTTGGCTGGTTGAACTCCTGACCTCAGGTGATCCGCCCGCCTCGACCTCCTAAAGTGCCGGGATTACAGGTGTGCGCCAACGCGCCCTGCCCCCACTGACCATTCTGATGGTACAGAGCATCTCAGTAACTGATCCTGGAGCCTTTGAACTTGACTCAGCCATTCATTTTCAAAATAACCACGGTTCTAGCTGTGGCTAAAAATTGACTTTGTGTAGCACTCTTTTTTCTCTGTTGGTGGAGTATAATTTCTATCAATATATTTGGAGCAGCGTTTGGATTCACCAGTGTGCCTGTAAACCTATGAGTTTTAAAGTCTCCCTTGCTTTTTACCTGCAATTAGGTTCTGCTCGGGGATAGGCTCCCTTTACTGACAAAAAACCTGGCAACTCAAAATCTCATAATTTTCAGCTTGGCTGAGTGTATTTGTAAAAATAGCTTTAAAACGAAGAAGAACTCAATTTGTAGATGATTGGAAGCTGAGAGAGATTAAGTACTAAAATGAGTGACAATTGGGATCCACGGTTATCATTGCAGGTAGTTAGCTACAAACAAGATGAGATTTGACAGGTTAAAATCGTTTGTACAAGAACAGAATCTGGTTTCACATACTTGTGAAAATACTGTGATTTTAAAAAAATACCATACTTTGAATAAATCATATTGCTAAAGTGAATGGAATAATGAGCATACACTGTGCATCATGACCCTCACACATGATATGTGGGTATCACAAATCTCTAATGCAGTGAACAATAAAAGACCTAGTTATTTTCACAGAGCACAATAAAAGTTGTTCAGGAAATGTAACTGGACTGTTTGGTTTAGAATCCAACTCTTCACTTACTAACTCTTGCCTTCTGTGGCTATTCCTACATCTGTAAAAAGGAGTGACACTTCCCACTGTTACTGTACAAATCAGTATAGTATGTATGGTGCTGCACGTGGTGTGGGGTAGAATGTATTGTGTTTTATAGATGTTAGCCAGGGTTATTATTTTTGAGACAGCCTCATTGTGTCGCCCAGGCTGGAGTGCAGTGACACAAACACAGCTCACTGCAGTCTCGACCTCCCCGGGCACAGGTGATTCTTCCACCTCAGCCTCATGGGTAGCTGGGACTACAGGTGTGCACCACCACAGCCGGCTAATTTGTGTATGTTTTGTAGAGACGAGGCTTTGCCATGTTGCCCAGGATGCTCGCGAACTCCTGGGGCTTAAGTGTTTTGCCCACCTTGGCCCTCCCAGAGTGCTGGGATTACAGGTGTAAGCCACTGTGCCTGGCTGAGCCATTAACAGGTGTTTAAAAGTGGGAAAATGCAGTCTTAAATGAATTATGGGAAAGCACTAAGTGTCCAAAGGGTGAATACTACACTGCTTATATCACATCAAATGTATTAATATTTTGTTCAGATCTTTTTATTTTTGTTTTAAACATTGCAGCTAATGTTTCCACCCCAAACCTCTTAAATTTTTATAATCTGGAAAGATACATAGAATGCACTAAACATTTCAGGTATTTTGCTAAATTAGTAGTTTTATCAAGCCCTTAAAAGTTTTAATTGCTGAGTGAATCAAGTTTTTTAAAGGAGATATATATATGTTTTACCTAAAAAAAAAAAAAAAAGAAGTGTTTGTTCATATCAGGCAGAAATGGAACTTTTCTATGTCATAGCCATGAAAGTGCCAACTTGATGTCTTTAGGATTGGCAGCTTGTATTTGACAATCCGTATACGTCAGTTACAGGTGTCATGGTTTAAAATTGCTTCGCCAGTGACTTGGTTTCACTTTTATAGGGTGGTTCTTTTACTTATTTGGTTGCTACACCAGTACATTAAAAAATGATGGTCAGTTGTTGAGGATGAAGTAAAATATTTGCTTGCCACACCATCTTAAAAATACTTTTTAAAAAATTGGAGGCTGGGCTCGATGGCTTGTACTTGTAATCCCAGCGCTTTGGGGGGTCAAGGCAGGAAGATGGCTTGAGGCCAGGAATTTGAGAAGAGCCTGGTGCAACATCGTGAAACCCCTGTCTCGACAATTAAAAAAAAAAATGAGTATTTGAACATAAAATGTTAAGATATTACAGGAAAACAGATTAATTGTAAAACTACAGGGTTGAACAGAAAAAAGTCATAAAAAAATAAAGTAAATTTGACTATGTAAAAATTTAAAATTTCTGCAGGACAAATGATACTATAAAGGCAAAAGACAAAGAAAATATTTACAATATACTTATGAAGGGTATGACAAAGGCTTACAAAATTAATAGGAAAAAATAAAACCCACTAGAAAAATGGTCAAAGGATGTATTCTACTGGTCCAGAGGTAAGGGATACAAATGGCTCCTCAACAGAAAGTTGCTGAGGAACTAGTTACCTTTTCACCTATCAGATTAGCAACAATTGGTAACATTGGTGAATGTGCAGAGAAATAGACATTCTCATGAAGTGTTTTGGGAGTGAAAATTACAACTTTTTGGGGCACAAATTTTGGCTTCTATCAGATTTAAACTAATATCCTATGACGAGCAGTCTAGCATATTAAGCAGGAATACATGTATCAGGTTGTTGATTGTGGCGTCACTTGTCATATGAAGAATTGGGAAAAGCTTGAACCCATCCGTAAGGATCTGGTCAAAGGAGTGGAGGTGCTTCGCATATGTTGCTGTTGGAGAGAATGAATTAGACTCGGGTGTATTGGCCTGGAGCATGCCTTGATGGGTTGTGTGAACAATACATCTGGAGTATTGTGTAGAGATGACTCTGTCTTCTAAAAATTAAAATGCATGTATCCATGTACATGAGCATTAAGGAAAGTGGAAAGGATATACTAAACTCATACTGTGGTTGAGGAGTGGTGGAACCCGTCCCCCTTTTTTCTGATAATACCTGTGTGGTGTTTGGAAAACACCTGGATTTATTTTATAGTTGAAAAGAAAATTGAGGTATAAGGAAGGTATAAAAAACAGTTCAAGCAAAATATTTTAACATCCTTTTTTAACTTTATTGGATATAGCAACCTTTAACCTGAATATGATCAACCCAAGGGTATTTTTCTCAGCATAGTATATAACTTCCAGTAGACTTAGCTCCAGAATGTAGATAACTGGGGTTAGGGGGGGAGTTCTTGGTGAGATTAACTATGATTAAGAAACATTTTTAGTCTTGTCTTCTCATTAAGGTTCTAATATTTTTAAGAGTGGGGGAGGGGCCTCTTCCAAATTTTTAGGTCAAGGTCACACTTTGTCCAATGATTGCAAGCTCCCAGTGCTTTGAATTTCAGTTTATTCAAAATAGAATGTAAGGGCCTGGAGCAGTGGGTCACACCTGTAATCCCAGCACTTTGGGATGCTGAGGCAGGAAGATTGCTTGAGTACAGAAATTCGTGACCAACCTGGGCAACATAGTGAGACCCTGTCTCTACAAAAAATTAAAAAATTAGCTGGGCATGGTGGTGTATGCCTGCAGTTTCAGCTACTCGGGAGTCTGACAAGGGAGGATTGCTTGAGCCCAGAAGGGTGAGGCCGCAGTGAGCTGTGATCACACCACTGCACCCCAGCCTAGCTCACAGAGCAAGACTCTCGTCTCAATTTAAAAAAAAAGAATCTACGGTTTTGGCTAGTTGGTAGTTTCCTTATGTATCTATGACCTATAGATTTTTATTTTTTTAAAGAATCCGTGTATAAGCTTGTAAGTTAGATCCTTTTGATGATGCAAAAGATATTTCCAGAGATTTTATACAATCTCAGGATTATCATAGGATTGTTGTAAGGGTAAAATGAGTTGATGTTTGTGAAGTTTCTGGAAGGGTGCCCACGTATGGAGGCACAGAGTACCTCACTAAGAGCATGGACTGCATGGCTTTGAATCCCGACTCCACTCCTTACTGGCTCTGTGATCTTGGATGGGTAATTGACCTCAGTGCCTAAGTTTTTAAATCGGTAAATAATAATAGTACCTATCTCATAAGAATTAAATGAGTTAAGATGTATAGAGCTCTTAGAATAGTGCCTAACAGGCAGGCAGTATTACCATTTTTAGAAGCCCATTCCCATTTGTGGCCAGCAAAATGTAAGATGGTCTCATTGTGTTTAATTGAAATACCTCTCATAGTATTCCAGAGTGAGAAAGAAGGTGATAGGCAGTTCTCTGGGGATGGGGCTCAGTTTGGGGCACCATCTGACTGAATTGTAGCCAAAGGAGAGGGAGCCAGGCTCATATTAATACTAAGCTGAAAGTTGCATTGTGAGGAATGCTTGCAAGAACTGAAAATGTATTTATTACCTGGGTAAAAGAAGACTTCCCCCATTTTACAGTGACAATAGAAAGACCTGATTTAGACGGGCAAGTTAATTCAAAAATTAAAATATGACGTGGTACAAGTGGAAGGATTGTTTGCTCTTCAGGTTGGGCTGTTACCTGTAAATGTCCCCTCCCTTGTCCTAAGACATCTGACTCTGTGACCCCACTGAATGCAGCGTGATTGTCTGGATCATCTCATGTAGTTTTGAGTCTGTCCGGAGAACGGGCGTTTTGATTGTTAGATCCAGTGTCGTTTGGGCAAAAGTGACCTACTTCGGGATATTAGGAATTCTTGTAAGTGGATTAATACATTTAGTAATGGTTATCCTAAATACTTTTTTTGTGGGATGGGGACAGAGTCTGGTTTTGTCCTCCAGGCTGGAGTGCAGTGGCACTATCTCAGCTCATGGCAACCTCTGCCTCCCAGGTTCAAGCTATTTTCCTGCTTCAGCCTCCCAAGTAACTGGGGCTACAGGCACCCGCCACCATGCCTAGCTAATTTTTGTTTTTCTGGGAGAGACAGGGTTTCACCATGTTGGTCAGGCTCATCTCGAACTCCTGACCTCAGTCCTGACCTTGGCCTCCCAAAGTGCTGGGATTATAAGTATGAGCCACCACGCCTGGCCATACTAAATACTTTTTAATGGCTTTCTTCTGCTTCTTGTACACTTGTAGAGTCTTTATGTCACTTGTAAGAAAAGTGAAAGTATTTACTTAATTTGTTTAGAGTCATCCTGAGAGATGAGAATACATTTTCCCGTTTGTATTAGGGATATAAAGCAAAATAGTTATTTTTTGTTAACTCAGGAATTTCTTGTGTATTTTAGGTACTTCTGACCCAAAGACCCTGGGAGAAATTTCATTCCCTTAAGTTTATAAATTTTAATTAAAGTTTTTGTGTTTAAAAGAAGAAAGTTGATACCCAGCTCATTTCTAAATGGAGGCAAAACAGATGATATGGATGAGCCTCTCGGGAGATATAAATTTATTTGTTCAAGTGAATTGGTGTTTGGCCTTGCACAGTAGCTCACACCTGTAATCCCAGCACTTTGGGAGGCCGAGGCGGGTGGACCCCTTGAGGCCAGGAGTTTGAGACCGGCCTGGCCAACATGGTGAAACCCTGTCTCTACTAAAAATACAAAAATTAGCCGGGTGTGGTGGCTCACACCTGTAATCCCAGCACTTTGGGAGGCAGAGGCAGGCAGAACACTTGGTCAAGAGTTCAAGACTAGCCTGGTCAATATGGTAAGACCATGTCTCTACTAAAAATACAAAAATTATTTAGGGCGTGGTGGTGTGCACCTGTAATCTCAGCTACTCAGGAGGCTGGTGCAAGAGAATCGCTTGAACCCGGGAGGCGGAGGCAGTGAGCTGAGATCACATTACTGCACTCCAGCCTGGGCAACAGAGTGAGACTCAGTTTAAAAAAAAAAAAAAGTGAATTGATTTTTAAGTGAGTACTTTTTTTTTTTTGAGACAGAGTCTCATTGTGTTGCCTAGGCTGGAGTGCAGTGGCCCAGTCATGGCTCACTGCAGCCTTGGCCTCCCTGGGCTCAGGTGATCCTCCCACCTCAGCCTCCTGAGTAGCTTGGACTACAGGCGCCTGCCACCACACCTGGCTAATTTTTGTCCTTTTTTATAGACATTTTTTTGCCATGTTGCCCAGGCTGGTCTTGAACTCCGGGGCTCAAGCAGTCCTCCCACCTCAGCCTCCCGAAGTGTTGGGTTTATAGGCATGAGCCACTGCATCTGGTTTAAATGAGCACATCTTTATACTTGAACTCTGAGGAACAAGAGGTGGGATGAAGCCTGTGTGTTTGGTTGGTGTGTTGAATTTTGCAGGAGGTGAACATGTATACTTCTAATTTGGATTCTTGTGTGCCAGTTCAGATATCTAATAGCTTAAATAGAATTTCAGGAAAAAGCTGGATAATAAGGAAAGGTAGTTAAATTTTATGTGGAAAAAGATAATTGGGCATAAAACATTTAAGACATACTTTTGGAATGTAAATCTTCACATTTTTTGTTAAAAGAGTTTCCTCACTTTCTCCTGAGGCTGTCTTTGATTACCTGAAACTCCTTATTTTCTCCAAAGCTATTTATTGAATCAGGCACTGTGCTGGGGCTAGGGACACCAGGTTCCAACAGATTTTCTTCCCTTGCAGAATGTTACTGAAATAGGATTTTTATAAACTTGTAGGTCTTTGAAGGTCCCTCCCCTCTTCCCCTGCCCCCAAATTTCTGAACGTCTGTCTTGAAGTCCTAAGTATTGTTTTCTTAGTCTAGAATCAGTTTTTTGCTTCCCAGGATTCTGTTTTAAAGGAGGACTTAAATGTTTCATGCTTTCAATAATGAAATTATCAAGAAAATACTTGTTTTCCTCAAAATACTCAGTGGCCCTGAAAATGCCTGTTAGGGCATCATTCATTGCTTTTATGTTGACTGCAGCTGTTGGAAACAGATGCCCAGATTTAAAAAGCTGCTAAGAAAATATTTTTTAAAAATTTGTCCAACAGGAAGGAGAAAATTAGAATCTAATAGCAAACTTGTCTCAAAGCAGGGGAGACCACATGATCTTCCTCTTTGAAAATCTGTCCTGGATGATGGCCACATGCTCTCTAAACGGGTGTTCTGTGTTTTAGGGAAAGAAACTCAGAAAGGACCCCTGCTCTTTGATGACCTCCCTCCGGCCAGCAGTACTGACTCAGGTACAGTCTTCAGGCTCTCCCAGGTGTGTGTCAACGTCTCTACTCATCCTGGGATTGTAGTTGTCTCAATCTTTTTCCCTTTCCCCCATTTTCAACACACAGATGTTTTAGGTGTTGGACTGTCTTTAAGTTTTGAATCCATGGCATCAGGTAAGGCAGAAAAATCTGCTAGTCGCTAGTCCTGAGAAGTACTGCAAGAAAATGTGGAGCAGTTTTCTCTGGTTCACTTGAGTATTTATTTTACTACCTGAAGTACAATTTAACTTTTTAAGGCAGATTTTTATTTCCTTTGAAATAATAGGACTTTAAAATAGGTTCAAGATATTATTCACCGCAGTATGAGTTGCCACTGGATTGACGCAAGAGTTTTGAGTTTATTTCAGTAACCTACATAGGTGTCCTGGTGGGATGGATTCTGAAACTTAAGCCTTACATATTTTTTGTGGGCTCACTAAGTGTTCTGCTGTGTTTCAGGATCAGGGGGACCTTTGCTTTTTGATGATCTCCCACCCGCTAGCAGTGGCGATTCAGGTAAGTGGTAGGAAAAAAAATCCAAGGTGCTGGTGGAAATAATACATAGTATTTTACTTTTCTGTGAAATTTATGTATAGGTTTTAACAGGATTTTGGATGCCATTAAGTCATACAGTATAAGGTTTACTAAAACTATAAACAGGCACATTAATTGGAAGCACAAAGATAAGATAATACTCTATTACTTTCTGGTGATATTAACTTCTTGAGGTTCAGATTGTTGGAACTGCCTTTAAGAATTAAGAGTTCACTAATTTACTCTTAACTTTGTTATTAACATTTTTTTAAAATTCGGAGTTCATTATTCTGATTTGCCTTGTTAAACAGAGCGCTTGACCCAAATGTATCAAGGCTAGTAGCATTGGCTTTACCTTCTCCTGAACATGTTCCTTTACATGTCCTCATTAAGTAGAAGGGAAGAGTAGAGCAGATTCCCGTTGCCATCGTGGCAAAGGTATGATTCTGTCTCATGAGAACTTACGTGGAGCTCTTCTGGTTGGGGAAGGTGAGGGTTAGGAGAGGTTGGGAGATATATGGTGTGGGGGCAGGGGGGATGCAGGTAGTCCCATTTCATATGCAGGTATATTTTCTATATTTTGGAAAAAGTACTATAGTCATCTTACATAAGAATTCTCAATCTTCGGGGCAATAGACCCATACCAAAAAATTGCAGCATCCTCACACTCACAGTGTAGCCTGAAACCTTCCCAATAAAGATAGTACCCTTAATTGTAATGAAAGTTAGTATGTTCTGGCTGGTCGTGGTGGCCCATGCCTATAATCCTAGCACTTTGGGAGGCCAAGGCGGGTAGATCACTTGAGGTCAGGAGTTCAAGACCAGCCCGGCCAACATGGCGAAACCCCGTCTCTACTAAAAATACAAAAATTAGCTGGGCATGGTGGCACGTGCCTGTAGTCCCAGCTACTCAGGAGGCTGAGGCAGGAGAGTCGCTTGAACCCGGGAGGTGGAGGTTGCAGTAAGCTGAGATCACGCCATTGCACTCCAGCCTGAGTGACAGAGCAACACTCTGTCTCCAAAATAAAAAGGAAGTTAATATGTTTAAAGAAGGCTATTAAGGGATTTAATAAAAGAAATGAAGATACAGCATAGCTGTCTCTTATCTACAGGACAAAAGACAATAAAGTAGTAACAATTTAGAAGATTTACATAACACGATTAGCAAGCTTGATTTTTTGGATATATAATCTTGGGTCTTATGTTTTAGATTTCTTGAGAAGATAACACATTCTTTTTTGTTTTCTCTTGAGACGGAGCCTCGCATTCTCACCCAGGCTGGAGTGCAGTGGTGCAGTCTCAGCTCACTGCAACCTCCACCTCCCGGGTTTAAGTGATTCTCCTGCCTCAAGCCTCCTGAGTAGCTGGGACTACAGGCATGCGCCACCATGCCCGGCTCATTTTTGTATTTTTAGTAGAGATGAGAGTTCACCATATTGGCCCGGCTGGTCTCGAACTCCTGACTTTGTGATCCGCCCGCCTTGGCCTCCCAAAGTACTGGGATTATAGGCGTGAGCGACTGCACCCTGCCGATAACACATTCTTTTTTCTTTTTCTTTTTCTTTTTTTTTTTTTTTTTGAGATGGAATCTCGCTCTGCCGCCCAGGCTGGAGTGCCGTGGCACAATCTCAGCTCACTGCAAGCTCCGCCTCCCGGGTTCACGCCATTCTGCCGCCTCAGCCTCCTGAGTAGCTGGGACTACGGGCGCCTGCCACCATGCCCAGCTAATTTTTTTTGTATTTTTAGTAGAGATGGGGTTTCACCGTGTTAGCCAGGATGGTTTCCATCTCCTAACCTCGTGATCTGCCTGCCTCGGCCTCCCGAAGTGCTGGGATTACGGGTGTGAGCCACCTTGCCTGGCCCAATAACACATTCTTAAGCAGGCAGGAACCACTTACAAAAGTTAATTATGTACTAAGCCATAAAATAAGCCTCAATAATCTGTTTTTTGTACAGACTACATTCTCTGACTACAGTGTAATTTGCTTAGAAGTCAATAACAAAGCTGTAAGGTGTCTTTGAAATTTTATTATTTCCTTTTCTTCTTCTTTTTTTTTTTTTTTTTTTGAGACGGAGTATCACTCTGTTGGCAGGCTGGAGTACAATGTCACGATCTCAGCTCACTGCAACCTCTACCTCCCGGGTTCAAGTTCCTATCTCAGCCTCCTGAGTAGCTGGGACTACAGGTGCCCGCCATCACACCCAGCTAATTTTTGTATTTTTAGTAGAGACAGGATTTCACTATGTTGGCCAGGATGGTCTCAATCTCTTGACCTCATGATCCGCCTGCCTCTGCCTCCCAAAGTGCCGGGATGACAGGCATGAGCCACTGTGCCTGGCCTTTTTCTTTTTTTTTTTTTTTTTTTTTGAGATGGAGGCTCACTCTGTCTCCTAGGCTGGAGCGCAGTGGTGAGATCTCATCTCACTGCAGCCTCTGCCTCCTGGGTTCCAGTGAGTCTCATGCCTCGGCCTCCCGAGTAGCTGGGATTGCAGGCACTACCACACCCGGCTAATTTTTTGTATTTTCAGTAGAGACCAGGTTTCGCCATGTTGGTCAAGCTTGTCTTGAACTTCTGACCTTAGATGATTTGCCCGTCTCAGCCTCCCAAAGTGCTGGGATGACAGGCGTGAGTCACCACACCTGGCCATCTGTTTTGGAATTTTAAAGGAAGATAGTTTCACATCCATTTGGGAAAAACTGGAACCCACATAATAAGCCACAGGACACTTATAGGGACCTTTGGGAGAGATACTGTTGGAAACATCTGTGTTGCATTATGCAGGGTGCATATGTGTATCATGTTACACTGTTGCAGAAATAGGTCCTTGTGCAAGTAATTTACTCTTCTTGAGGGCAGGAACATTTTCATTACCTTTTCCTCAGCACTAAGAAATGTCTGACACAAGGAGTTCGAGACCAGCCTGCCCAACATGGTGAAACCTCATCTCTACTAAAAATAGAAAAATTAGCTGGGTGTGATGGTGCACGCCTGTAGGCTGAGGCAGGAGAATCGCCTGAACCCTGGAGGTGGAGGTTGTAGTGAACTGAGGTTGCGTCACTGCACTCCAGCCTGGGCAACAGAGTAGACTCCGTCTCAAAAAAAAAAAAAAAAAGACACCTTGTGTTTACAAAAAAATTTAAAAATTAGCTGGGTGTGGTGGTTCCTGCGTTCAGTCCCAGCTGCTCAGGAGGCTGAGGCAGGAGGATCACTTGAACACAGGAGTTGGAGGCTGCAGTGAACTATGATCATGCCATTGCGATCTAGTCTGTGTGACAGAATGAGACCCTGTCTCAGAAACAAAAAGGAAAAGAAATGTCTGGCAAAGAGTAGGTTGAGTAAGTACGTAAGTACTTGCATCCTTTGTTTTTTTTTTTTTTTTTTAAGAGAAGCGTCTCACTACTTTGCCCAGGCAGGTCTCAAGTGCCTGGGCTAAAGTGATCCTCCTGCCTCAGTCTCCGGAAGTAGCTGTGACTACAGGCATGTGCCACTGCATCTGGCTATTGCATACTTTTATACCTAAATGCAGAGAACATTTCAAGTCATTTATTAGGACAACAGCTGCCCTTATTGGAGATTGATGTGTTAGGCCCTGTAACAAATGCTCTTCTTACCTGTGCTCACCTGTTTTCAAACGTCCCTCTGAGATGACAGTATTCTTACCATGTTACGCATAGGTGAAGACAGCTGAGACTGAAAGGTTAAGTTGCACACCTCTTTGAAACTTGACTTTTCTCATTTCAAACACATGTGCACTGCAGATTCCCTTAGCTCCGGCTTTGAGTACAGATTCATCCTTTTGCTAGTGGGAACAGCTGTGGCAGCCCTATTTTGCCTTTGAAAGGATGTATTATAGTTCTTAAAGGCTGCCATTTACCTCATTTTGAGCCTTTTTGGGTACTACTTTTTGGAACTTGTTTAGGATATGTTAGTTTGCTTACAGATTTTGTAAGTGTTTGTTTAACACTTAAGAGCCTGTGGGTATAAAAACATGTATATGCTACAGGCCAAAAAAATATATATGTATTTTTACCACTGGGAAAAGTCTTTTACAAACTCCTTCAGCAGGGTCAGAGTGACTCAGGGCCTAGATCTTTATGTTCTCTCACTGTGGGGACCTGCCCCATCCCCCGCACCACCATGAAGACACAACTCCTGGGTCCGCCTGCCTCTGCCAGACCTTGCTTGAAATGACCTTGTCTTTGAGTGCTAGGATGAAGCCCAGTCTGCTAGTGACTTTTTCCAACAGTCTACAGCTGTGTTTCTGTCCGGCTTTTACTTTATTTCCAGGTTCTCTTGCCCCGTCAATATCCCAGATGGTAAAGAATGAAGGGAAAGGAGCAAAGAGAAAAACCTCCGAGGAAGAGAAGAATGGCAGTGAAGAGCTTGTGGAAAAGAAAGTTTGTAAAGGTTTTCAGACAGTTTGAAAACAAATGTATTAGACTTCATATTTTAAAACAACCCAGAGCAAAACCAGTTTCAGCTTTCTAATAATACTTTCTTTTTATGTCTGTATTTAAGAAATGAGTAGGGTTCCCTTTTTGCAAATGAATTTCCAAGTTTCTCTGTGCTTTCTCCTACTTTTCATGTACATCTATCTCTGATCCTACCTTTGATCAAATAGGAAACCTACATTTGTTCCTCAAGAGCTAAAAAATACAGGTGGTTTTTTTTCTTAGTCTTCTGCAGTGAATGGTTAGTTTTTGACCACCTAGTGTCTCTCTGACTTCCGATCTTTGTTCGCAGTTTGTCGATTAGTGCTTTGAATTACGTGATTTAGCTTTGTAGGCAGCTTCCCTGAGCCTGGAAAAAGCCGTTGAAATTTGTAGTCAGTTGTGTAACTTGTCAAAGTTAATGGGGAAGAAAACGAAAAAAGTATTAACTAAAGAGAATAAATACTTCAGTTGTGGTACTGAAGTATTCCTGAACTGTGGAATTTTCTTCTTTCTTTTTTGAGACGGAGTCTCACTCTATCACCTGGCCTGGAGTGCAAGTGGTGCGATCTCTGCTCACTGCAAGTGCTACCTCCTGCATCCTGGGTTCACGCCATTCTCCTGCCTCAGCCTTCCCGAGTAGCTGGGACTACAGGCACCCACCACCACACCCGGCTAATTTTTTTGTATTTTTAGTAGAGATGGGGTTTCACCATGTTAGCCAGGATGGTCTCGATCTCCTGACCTCATGATCTGCCCACCTTGGCCTCCCAAAGTGCCTGGGTTACAGGCGTGAGCCACCGTGCCCGGCCCAAGCTGTGGGATTTTCAGTGACTGCATTGTCCTTTGCCATAAATTATCTCAGTGAAAGCTGTACAATGCAGGCAGAGGTATGTGAAAAAACCCACTTGTAGCTTTGCTGGGAAGGTGTCATCTTCAGTTTAGCTTGTCACTTCCCAGAGGACAGCTCTTCACAGTGTTTATTATTTGGCATTAGTTATCAGAAAATGAGCTTAAATGAGCCTAACCATTAAATGTAAATAGATCTCTGCCTGCATTGGAATCTTTTATCTTTTTCTTTCTCAGTTGAAGTAAAAGCAACCAGTCTTACTGTTCAAATTCTTCACCAGCCTTGAGCTTGGAAATACGTATTTTCAGGGCATCCTACAGGGCTTTTGACACAAACTCTGCTGACTTGCATTTGTCCTTATTCAATTATCACAAGACTAATTTGCATGTGATCCTTTCCCCTGATTTGAATCTCACTTCTCTGGGATGGCAGCACATCCCTTGCCCTGGTGCTTTGACTTATACCCTAGACAGAATTGTTTTGTGCTCACTGACTCCTCTCTCGTGTCCCTGTGCAACCTCTTAGAGCTCACCCTGTCCAACAGTGCTCTGATTTTAGTTATAGATTTGCAGCTGGGAAGATGCCTTAAGGGGCATTGCTTATTTGTTTGCACCATTAGGATATTGTTGAGTCAGACAGTCATAATTCCCTCTCATTTGCTCTGGGACTAGGGTTTCCAGAGGGTTGGGCACAGTTTTGTATTGGCTTTTTTGTTCTCTTTTCCTTAGCCTCTTCGGTGATCTTTGGTCTGAAGGGCTATGTGGCTGAGCGGAAGGGTGAGAGGGAGGAGATGCAGGATGCCCACGTCATCCTGAACGACATCACCGAGGAGTGTAGGCCCCCATCGTCCCTCATGTGAGTCTCATGTGGTAGGAAGCCCAGCCGGCATTAACATCTCCTGGGTTCTGACTGGCATTTTGGACTGGCTAGTATGTATTTACTGGAAAGACTAACACATCACTTGATTGTACATCAGTGATTCTCAGCTGGGGTTGATTTTGCTCTCCGCCTAGGGGACATTTGTCAGTGTTCGGGTACATTTTTGTCACAGTGCGGGAGGGAGTTGTTACTGATGTCTGGGGGTAGAGACTGGGGTGCTGCTGAGCATCTTAGCAGCGCAGGGCAGCCCCACAACAGAGTACTGTTCAGCCTGGGATGTCAGTAGTGTCGCGGTTGAGCAGCTGAGCGGGAGACGACGCTCCGTGGCAGGGCTCTGCAGCGTGTGTTACTCCTTACCAGCAGCTGAGCAGCTTCTGGCAGAGAATATTTTTATTCCATGACCTAGAAGATAAGAGTTGGAAGCCACTAATTAAAATAGGAATGGTGATCAAGGAGAGCTAGTACAGATAATCAGGGCCCAGGAAGAACAAAAGTCAAAATGATGTCAAGGAAATGACAGACAATGAAAAATTAGCTGCAACTATACAAACTAAAATGAAGCCTTCTGGATAAGCTCTTGGGCCTGGAAAAAAAGAAACCAGAAGGTAAGACATGAAGTTGGCTGTTAACATACATTATAGTACATATTTAATAATATATATTACACAGGTTACATAATTCAGAATTACATAATAAATACATTACGTACATTTATTGACACCAGTTGGTCATTAACATACAGTGTGCTGGACTCATTTGGGCTGATGGCGTTTGTCCTGTAGATGAGGTCTACTCATGAAGATCAGGTGATGGCTGCTGCAGAGCAGCTGATCATATGTAGAGGGGACTACACACCCTTTGAGACAAGGTCTTGCTGTGTTTCGCTCAGGCTGGAGTTCAGTGGCACAATTCCGACTCACTGCAGGCTTGACTCCTAGGCTCAAGCAATCCTCCCACCTCAGTGTCCTGAGTAGCTAGGACCATAGGCATGTGCCACCACAGCCAGCTAATTTTTTGAATTTTTTTATAGAGACAGTGTCTCCTTAAGTTGCTCAGGCTTGTCTCAAACTCCTGGGCTCAAGCCATCCTCCCACCTTGGCCTCCCAAAGTGCTGGGATTACTCACATGAGCCACCATACCCAGCCTGGGATTTGCATTAAAACCAGGAAAGGGACCTCTGGAGCCCAAGAAGGCAGATCCTTTAAGTGTAAATTTAATTGGGAACACTAAATCATGCCTTGCAAATAACAGGCAGTAAGATAATAGCTCTGAGTTCTAAACCAGATGAGATTTTTTTCTCATGGCTCAGGATGTCCTAAATTGAAAAGGAATTCCAAAAAATTTGAAAGAAAAGCAGCTCTCTAGAATAAATGTCATTTCTCATAGGCATTTTTTTTTTCTTGAAATAGTTTATTCGATGTCTTTTATTCCATATATGAGGGTTTTCTGGCAAAACTTGAAAGGGGAATAGGAATAAGAGTAGTAAGAGGTTTTTAAAATGAGATATTTAAAATTTATTTGAGTAACAATTCTGTAATATCCTCACTGCTCTTACACAATCACGTGCTGAATGACATCATCAAGTCAGTGATGGACTGCATATATGATGGTGCTCCCGTAAGATTACAAATTTTGTAGAGATGGGGTCTCACTATGTTGCCCAGGCTGGTCTTGAACTCCTGGCTTCAAGTGATCCTCCTGCCTTGGCCATCTCCCAAAGTGTTGGGATTAATAGGTGTGAGCTGCCGTGTTCGGCCATAATACCATGTTTACTGTACCTTTTCTATGTTAAGGTATGCTTAAATACACAAATACTACCGTTGTGTTACAACTGCCTATGGTATTTTGTGCAGTAGCGTGCTGTACAGTTTAGCCTAGGAGCAATAGGCTCTGCCATGTATGTAGCTTAGTGTAGTAAGCTACGCTCTCTCAGCTTGTGTAAATATGTTCTGTGATGTTCACACAACAAAATCACCTAACAGCACATTTCTATTGTTAAGTGATGCATAACTGTTTTTGACTTTTTTCGATAAATGACTTGATGGTTTTTTGTGTTTTTTTTTTTTTGTTTGTTTGTTTTTTTAAATAGATTCTTGCTCTGTCACCCAGGCTGAAGTGTAGTGGTGCAATCTCGACTCACTGCAAGCTCCGCCTACCGTGTTCACACCATTCTCCTGCCTCAGCCTCCCAAGTAGCTGGGACTACAGGCGCCTGCTACCACGCCTGGCTAATTTTTTTATATTTTTAGTAGAGACAGGGTTTCACCATGTTAGCCAGGATGGTCTTGATCTCCTGACCTCATGATCCGCCCACCTCAGCCTCCCAAAGTGCTGGGATTACAGGCGTGAGCCACCACACCTGGCCCACACACAAGTATTTTTTTTTTAAAAAAAAGATAAAATGCTGTGAAAGTTACTTAAATGTTTGTCTCAGTTAAAGCCTTTTTTTCCCCCATTCATAACAGTGTGACTGGTGTCTTACCAATGTGACTTCCTCTGACTTATTAATGTTCACTCTTTGAGATGAAATTTAAAAGCTTTAATGGAAAAGTGTGTTTTATGCTGTGAGAATTTGATTAACTCTCAATTCATTATTTCAGTACTCGGGTTTCATATTTTGCTGTTTTTGATGGACATGGAGGAATTCGAGCCTCAAAATTTGCCGCACAGAATTTGCATCAGAACTTAATCAGAAAATTTCCTAAAGGTGAGACTGAGAACGAAATCAGTTGATACTCATTTTGGTTATTGCTGTTTGGATGGCTGTATGAAGCAGCCAGATGTGTCATGCTGGCTTTAGGAGAGAATGATTGATGAGTCTTAAAAGAGTGGTGCTGAAGCAGCCGGGCGCGGTGGCTCAAGTCTGTAATCCCAGCACTTTGGGAGGCCGAGACGGGCGGATCACGAGGTCAGGAGATTGAGACCATCCTGGCTAACACGGTGAAACCCCGTCTCTACTAAAAAAAATACAAAAAACTAGCCGGGTGAGGTGGCGGGCGCCTGTAGTCCCAGCTACTCGGGAGGCTGGGGCAGGAGAATGGCGTAAACCCGGGAGGCGGAGCTTGCAGTGAGCTGAGATCCGGCCACTGCACTCCAGCCTGGGCGACAGAGCGAGACTCCATCTCAAAAAAAACAAAACAAAAAAAAAAGAGTGGTGCCGAGGAGTGGACTCCAAGGCTTCCAGGCATAGCGGCCATGCAGGGTGACTTCGGGTGGCACTTCTTATGATTCTGAGTGATAGGCACCTTTTGTGAATTGTCTTTGGGTTCAGTTAGTGTCTTGCCTTTATTGGAAAACTAGTAAAACCAACTTCAAATGGTACTGTGTTATATGTGAGGAAACAGAGGTTGTTCTGGCTGGGCACGGTGGCTCACACAGCACTGTGGGAGGCCAAGGCCAGAAGATACCTCAAGCCCAGGAGTTTGAGACCAGCCTGGCAACATAGGGAGACTCCATCTCTACAAAAAAAAAAACAAAAACAAAAACTAACTGGACATGGTGGTATGCACCTGTGGTCCCAGCTGCTCAGGAGGCTGTGGTGGGAGGATTGTCTGAGCCCCAGGAGGTTGAGGCTGCAGCGAACCACAGTTGTACCATTGCACTCCAGCTTGGGTGACAGAGTGATACCCAGTCTCAGAAAAAAAAAATTTTTTTTTTAAAGAAATAGGGATTGGTCTTAATCATGCTTAAAAATCAATTGATGTGCAGAAATTACAAAAACAAAATGACCAGCCCTGGTGACTCAGGCCTATAATCCCAGCATTTGGGAGGCTGAGGCGGGTGGAACACGAGGTCAGGAGTTCGAGACCAGCCTGGCCAATGTGGTGAAACCCCATCTCTACTAAAGATAGAAAAATTAGGATGGTGTGGTTGCGCACGCCTGTATTCCCAGCTACTTGGGAGGCTAAGGCAGAAGAATTGCTTGAAACTGGGAGGCGGAGATTGCAGTGAGCTGAGATCGCGCCACTGTATTCCAGCCTGGTGACAGAACAAGACTCCGTCTCAAAAAAATACAAAAAACGAAACAAAATTACAGTGGGAGGAGGATAATCTTCCCTCCTTGAGAGAGTGTTTTCTTTTGGCCCTTTTGTAAAAGGAGATGTAATCAGTGTAGAGAGAACCGTGAAGAGATGCCTTTTGGACACTTTCAAGCATACGGATGAAGAGTTCCTTAAACAAGCTTCCAGCCAGTAAGTATAACTTGATGAAGAAGTTTGAGTGGACTGTTCGTGGTGTTTTCCTCAATGTATTTCAGTCTTCTGATGTGGTTTAACACTATTGCTCACTGTCTGAAAAGTGCCTAGCACTCAGTAAGCCCTTATAACCATTAGCTAAATCTATCTAAAACAGAAAAAAAGCAAGTATCAAGGAAATGGTCCATTTTGAAATATAAGATACTTCCCATTCAACTCTGGAAATTAGTCCCAAAGTGCTAGGCTGTTGGTGGTGACTGTGTTTCTGATGTGTTTCCCCCCCAGGAAGCCTGCTTGGAAAGATGGGTCCACTGCCACGTGTGTTCTGGCTGTAGACAACATTCTTTATATTGCCAACCTCGGAGATAGTCGGGTATGTGGCTCTGGAGCCACCCACTTAGATGACAATACGTTGTATGGGGAAAAGACTTTAGCAAGTACTTGTTGAATAAGATTAAAATGATGATGTCTGGTTAAAACCTTTCTTCTCCCAGGGTTGCTGCAGAGTGTTCTGCTGCAGTTCAACTTCTGGGTAAGGGAACAGCAGCCCAGCTAGAGGCCATTTGTTCTCTGGGGGGAGACTTACGCCCTGTGATAGACTTGTGCTTTAAAACCCAGATCCTGTCTTTTTTGTTTCTTTTTTCCTTCCGTGGTTTGTGTGTGTGATGCTGTGGATCAGAATGTAATCAGTATGTAAGTAGCTTAGATCTTCTTTTATTTCATTTCTCTGACCTTAGACAGTAATGAATGAAAAGCTTTAACCCCTGCCTCTCAAAGTTACTGTGATTTCAGAGTAACTCGAAAGCTGTAGCTAGAAAATAACAGATGAGGTCCATTCATCCCCTGAGCCCAGTCCCCAGCTGAGGGAGAAAGGCCAGGGTGGTGTTCCCTCTGGTGACGGTCATGGGGATGCTGTAAAGCCTAGAGGGTGCTGCTGTGGAAAGCTGGATGCAGACCCTGCCGCCTCTGTGTCAGGACCATACGTTCCGTTGCATTGCCACTTTTTCAACCGCCTTCCTTGCTCCTTCAGCTGTCACAGGAACCAAGTGACTCTGTCCACACTTAAGCAGCATCTTTAGACCCCTCCCCCTGATCCTTTTAGGGGGATGATTCATCAAATACTAAGCGCTAGGGGTATAGCAGGGACTATAACAGATTACAGCCCCTGCCTGGTGGAGTTTATATTCTGGTGACCCTGTAGTAGACTGGCCCTAGCCCACGTGTTTCGACCACATGACTTCAAAAATAGCAAGAGGAAAATTGGCAAAAAATAAAAAAAATAAAGACTTAGGAGTCAGACTCAAATTTGAATCCTGGCTCTGCTCTGTGACTTTATTGCATTACTTATTCTTCATGCCTCAGTGTCCTGTAAAACAGATACAATGAGCCTGGCAGGGGTAAGAACACCTGGAGGCACTGGTGTGGACGGCCTGCTTGGCACTCGGCCAGCATGCACAACGCTTGCCCTCTTTGCCTTCCATAGGCTCATGGACATGTCTCTGGCCTTGTAGACTCCAGGCCAAAAGGGACCTTGATACTTGTTGAATGCTTCCTTTCATGTCACAAATGTGACAGCAGCCAGAGTGAACGCTTGGCTGTAGTTATTCAGCAGAGTTTGCACCAGAGTTGATATCAAAACCAGGGCCGACTCTCTCCCTAACTGTTGTGTCTTTGACACTTCTTTGCTGCTTGATTCTCTGAACTTAGGTTTATCAGCAGGAGGCTGAATGTGAAACTCCATTGTTAACTGTTTTCTTCAACTGATACCTTTAGATGCTGGGCCCACTGAATTTCATGACTGTTATAATCTCCATCTTCCCAGGCAATCTTGTGTCGTTATAATGAGGAGAGTCAAAAACATGCAGCCTTAAGCCTCAGCAAAGAGCATAATCCAACTCAGTATGAAGAGCGGATGAGGATACAGAAGGCTGGAGGAAACGTCAGGTAACCAGGGGACTGAGAGGAGCTCATGGGAAGGAGGGCTGTTGGCTATAAAAGGATCCCGAGACCTTGAAGGAGTAGAACTTTCCCTGTTAGGCAGTCTTCAGTGTGATGAGGCTCTGTCTGAGATCTAACACTGGTGACATAGGTGGATGACTGTTGTAGATTTCACACGTGTCCAAGTGGAAGGACTCTTGCCTCCCTACATTTGCAAAAGGACAAATTCATATTTACTGTTCACAGTGTTTTCTGTGCCTAGGGGGTTTCTTAAATACTGTCATTTGTCATGGTGTCTGGCGCCTGTAATCCCAGCTACTTGGGAGGCTGAGGCAGGAGAATGGCATGAACCTGGGAGGCGGAGCTTGCAGTGAGCCAAAATCGCACCACTGTACTCCAGCCTGAGCAACAGAGCGAGACTCCATCTCAAAAAAAAAAAAACAAAAAACGAAAAACACTGTCCTGTCACTTGTCGCACTGAGTAAGTTACAGTTTTAGGTGAATTCTCCAGAGAGAAAATCTGAAGTAGTTAAGACAGGTTAAGTAATGTCTTTGGACTTCTTGGGAACAGCCGGCACAGAGGAACCTGTCTGTCTTCGCTTTGTCTTTTGCAGTTTCATTTCACTCTCTCTTTAAATCTTTGAAAACCATATGTCTACTTTGGTTTTATTATCTGCTTCTATCCAAGGCAGCTAAAGGAGGGCATCAGTCTTTTCTTTAGAATTCCACTTCAAGAACATTGCATTATGAATTTGACCAGGAGTATTTTCTGGTTTATTGTACAGTTTGACTATTAAAATTTTATTTTCTGCCAGAGATAAGAGAGATGTCATCTCTTAGTATAAGACTGCAGTTACCTATCCTTTGAAGTGTAGTTTCTCTGTTGTTCATTTGGGGAAGCCTTTTTTATTGCTCTAGGCTGAATCTAGTCAGTGGTACAGGGAGGTTTTTGGAGAGTAGTTGGAACCCTTAGCGTTTGTTCAAAAAGCTCCTGGATTAGTAAGAAGCAGTTTCATTCACGGTTGCTGCAGTTTGCATGAGCAGTGATGGGATTATAGGCCTGTTTTCAGGCCTCAAGCAGTGTTGTTTGCCCAGTTTTTGCCACTGTAACTACTGTCCTGGTAACTACTGTGGACAGACATGGCTGAGAATGTGACTCTTAACATGAGTGTAAGCATCACCTCTTCTCCCCTTTCTTGCAAGTTTTACATTTATTCTGCTTTTGCCCTAACTCCTTGAAAATAATTTGATACTGACAGTCCTATGGCTGAAAGTAAGGCCAGTTGTGCCTGAGGCCAGGGCTGGCTCCCCCACTCTCAGCTTTTATTATTAAATTTTTCAGACATACAGAAGAAACTTTACAATAGTAAAACAAACATTTCCAAATCTACTAGCAGTGAACATTGTTACATGTTTAGTCTGTATAGATGTGTGTCAGGTTGAGCTGTTTAAAAGTTGCAGATATGATGACATAACACCCTAAATACTTAAGCATGCACCTCCTGAAGATAAGGACGTTCTTGCCATAATTAATGAGAGTTTTCGCACCTAAGATAATAATATTTCCTTAGGTTATATTAGGTTATCTAATATCCTGTCCAAATTCTTATTTCCCGAGTTATCCCCAAAGTATCTTTGTTTCAAACCAGGGTCTAGTCAGCATTCATGTCTACCATGGACTTGACTTGGCATTTCTTTTTTTTGTTTGTTTGTTTGTTTGAGAGAGAGTGTCTTGCTCTGTTGCCTAGAGTGCAGTGGCACGATCACAGCTCACTGCAGCCTTGACCTCTGAGGCTCAAGCAGTCCTCTAGCCTTGGCCTCTCAAGTAGCTGGGACCACAGGCATGTACCACTATGTCTGGCTATTTTTTTTATTTTTTGATAGAGAGAGGATCGATCTCTCTGTTTTCTAAGCTGAGTTCAAGTGATCCTTCTGCCTTGGCCTCCCAGAGTGCAGGGATTACAGGTGTGCTCCACTGCACCCTGCCAAGACTAATTTCTTACCAGGCTTTGAACCATGTTATAGGCCAGCAGTTGTATAGAGTCACTAACATTCTGAACTTGCGTATTTTTTTTATGGTGTTATTTCCGTATATTTCCTATAAACTGGAAGTTAGGTGTAAGGCCTTATTTAGATTCAGATGAGATGTTTTATGGGGGATGCTGTATATTCAGTAGTCCTTCACTTCAGTAGGCACATAATGTGACCCTTAAGTTGCCAAATCCCAGCACTTGGCTCCAGTGGTAACAACCAGATTCTCCTGTTACCTTGTGTCATCAGCAAGTAATCTGGGGAGGTTCACTGGTACCTTGTGAATATTCTGTTTCCTGTCAACCTTTCACCTAATGGTCTTAGCATCCCTAAATCATTATTTCATCAGGGATGTCAAAGATGATTTTCATATTCTGTGATTCCTTTCACATGTATTAGCGGGCATTCTGTAAAGAAACTTCTTATTCATCATCAATAAGAGAACATCATAGATTCTTCTAAAAAAGCAGAATAAATGTTTCATTCTGTCCTTTACCAATTTGAAAGGAAGATATCACCTATAGTTGTGAAAATTAGTGTTTTTCTTTCACTCCTCTGTTTCTTTCCCTCCATCCTTCCTTTGTGAATCGCTGTGTGCCAATTGACTATTCAGTGTGTTGTAGTCACAGTCATAGTGTTTTCTGCTGCTCACTTTATTTCAGATATGGCCAGTGGAAACTCCTGCTGGCTGGTTCCTGTGTCCTTTTCATATGTATATATTAATGTTTAAGAACCAAAAACCAGGCCGGGTGCAGTGGCTCAGAGATCTGTAATCCCAGCACTTTGGAGGGCTGAAGTGGGTAGATGTCTTGAGCCTAGGAGTTCAAGACCAATTTGGCAACATTGGTGAAACCGCATCTCTACAAGAAATACAAAAAAAAAGAGAGAGAGAAATTAGCCAGGTATGGTGGCACACACTTGTGGTCCTACTCAGGAGGCTGAGGTGGGAGGATTGCTTGAGCCTGGGAGGCGGAGGTTGCGGTGAGCAGAGATCATACCATTGCACTCAAGCTTGAGTAACAGAGCAAGACTCTTGTCTCAAAAATAAAAATAAAAATAAAAAAATAAATTATTTACATCAGTGTAGGGAATAAATTTTTTTTAAAAAAGAACCCAAATCCATGTTCTTGGGTGGTCAGTTCAGTTGTATTGTCGTTAGTTCTATGTCCACTCAAGACATACAGAACTAGGAAACATAACACATTTTAAATTGCAAGCTTGGAGTGCTATTTCTTACTCATATTTAACATTACAGAGTTTTCTCTTCTTTGGTTTAATATTTGTAGCTCATTTCTCTTAATGCTAGAAATCTTAGTTCTTAACAACAGTATATTTATTTGTTAAAATAGTTTCATAGTATCAAAAGTATCACTACTAGGGGAGCAGAGGGCTCACACCTGTAATTCCAGTGCTTTGGGAAGCTGAGGCAGGAGGATCGCTCCATACCAGGAGTTTGAGAGCAGCCTGGGCAACGCAGTGAGACCTTATCTGTACAAAAAATGAAAATAGCACCGAGGAGCCATTTCTGGTGGTATGCGTCTGTAGTCCCAGCCACTCGGGTGGCTGAGACAGGAGGGTCACTTGAGTCTAGGAGTTCTAGGATACAGTGAGCCATGATTGTGCCACTGCACTCCAACCTAGTTGACAGAGTGAGACCCTGCCTCAAAAAATAAAAATATCCTAACTTTAGTTTGTGTTCCTTGCTGTTCTCTTGTCCTTAGAATATACCTCACTAAAGCAGTACTGTTGGCACTGTGTGCAAAAGTGAATTAACTATTTTTTACTGTGGTTATTTTGCCACTTTGGTTATTACTATTATTAGTTAGTTTTCTGTTTATTTTTACTCAGTTCATTGTTTTCAGTTTATCCAATTTATAAAGGGTTTCTTTCCCTTTATACATTACGGGAAGAAATGCGAACCCTTATGCATGACTGATGGGAATGTGAAATGGTGTCCACTATGGAAAACAGTATGGCAGTTCCTCAAACATTCAACAGAGTTAGCATAGGATCTGTAGTTCCACCTCTGGGTATATACCCAAAAGAATTCAAAGCAGGGACACAAACAGATATTTGCACACCCATGTTCACAGCAGCGTTACTCACCATGGGGAAGAGGGGGAAGCAACCCAGATGTTCATTGACAGATGAATAGATAAGCAACGTGTGAGATGTCTATATAACAGAATATTATTTAACCTCAGAAAGGAAGGAAATTCTGACCCACGCTACAAAATGGATGAACCTGAGGACTTTATGCTAAGTAAAAGAAGCCAGATGCGAAAAGACAAACACTAGCATTTCACTCATAGGAGGTACCAGTCAAGTTCACAGAAAGTAGAATGGTGGTTCTTGGGGGGGTGTGGGGGATGAACTGTGGGGCTAGTGTTTAATGGGAACAATCTCAGTTGGGGGATGAACTGTGGGGTTAGTGTTTAATGGGAACAATCTCAGTTTGGGAAGATAGAAAAAGTTCTGGGGATGGATGGTGGTGCTGATAACACAACAGTGTGAATATATTTAATGCTGCTGAACGGTACACTTAAAAATGGTTAAGATGGTAAATTTCATGTATATTTTACCATAATAAAAAAAAATGAAAAACTCCCTATTGCATCCTTCAAAATCTAAATTGAGTAAAAAGACATTTATAGATATCATGCTTTCATCCCTGTCCCCTTCATCCTATTTCTTGATTCTTTCCAGTATTTCTTAACAAAAATATGTAAATCTTTGTGCATTCTTATTTTTTTTCTGCTTTCTTACATTGAAGTAGCTATGTAGCAGTGAATTTTTCTGAGAAGATTAAGACAAGTTTCATTTTTATTTTACAAGGAAGGCAGCTGAACAGATGGGAAGTTTACATACAGCATTTAAATTTAAATGTCAGTACTGTGTGCCTAGAACTTGATCAAGTGCAGGCCTCTCGCAGCTAAAAGTAACTGTTGTAGCATTGTACCTTTGGTTATCTTTGTAGCACTCATTGTATGAATATGTTGGATTTAGGCATCCACAAGTCTTTGGATGGTCAGGAGATGGAGCTTCCTCCTCCCAATCTTAACTTTGCAAACATCACTTGTGGATAGTCTATTGAGACCAACTGTGTCTTGCTTTTACTGACATGCAAGAGGAGCTGAAGTCCAAGCAGCTTCCAGCTGCTTTAGCAGCCAGATTAGCCTTAAACACACAAGTAGTAGGATGTCTCAGTCTCACCCAGTCTCTCTCTCTCTAGAGAAAGAATTAGAACAGAAAATATCAACAAAAATAGCTAAGATCTGAAGACGCTGTTGAACAGCTTGTCAAACAGTAGGAAAACAGTTTTCTGGTTGGCAGAAAACAGAAGAGAAATAAAGCAGCACAAAGCAAAAGTTGGAAGTGCGTAAGGGCAGGAGGACAGTCCTAATGAGGGTTGGTACCAAGGGACAGGCAGATTGGCTTGGTAGGCTGAGACTTAAAATGCCACTACTTGGCTGGGCACAGTGGCTCATGCCTGTAATCCCAGCACTTTGGGAGGCCAAGGTTGGTGGATCACGAGGTCAGGAGTTCAAGACCAGCCGGGCCGAGATGGTGAAATCCCATCTCTACTAAAAATACAAAAATTAACCGGCGTGGTGGCAGGCGCCTGTAATCCCAGCTACTCGGGAGGCTGAGGCAGGAGGATCACTTGAACCCAGGCAGCACAGGTTGCAATGAACCGAGATTGCGCCACTGCACTCCAGCCTGGGCGATAGAGTGAGACTCCATCTCAAAAAAAAAAAGCCACTACTTGTTAAGTGTTGTAATTACGGGGCTGGGGGGAAACTGAGGGAAGGGGAAAGAGAATGAACTTTGGGCAGTTTGTTTGAACTTTGAAAACTGGGCAGTGGGGGAGAACCTGCTGTGAATGAAACAGCTTTCTCTTGTGTCTATAGTAGTGCAGACTTTCTAAGAAATGAACCCAACAGTTTCCAAAGTAGACGTGGCATGGATTTACCTTTGTGTAATGCTCGATCTCAGAGTTGGGACTCTGTGATTGGCCTTTGTTGAACTGACAGGTATTTGAATGTGCACATCTATGTAGGACATTGCATTGGGTGTAGGTATAGTGCCAGGGCAGCTTGCTACATCATTACCAAACGCTTTTCCTGGGATCCATCATTCTGTCCATGTGCTTTCTCCTGTTACTCTAGCAGTTCAGTGAATGTAAGATTACTACTCTGTATGTGGAACTTTGAAAACAAGAATGAGGCCACATTATACCTGTAATCTCAGCACTTTGGGAGGCTGAGGTGGGAGGATTGCTTGAGGCCAATTGTTTAAGGACCAGCCTGGGCAACACCCCATCTGTACAAAAAAAAAAAAATTTTAATTACCTGGACTTGGTGGCACCTGTAGTTCTAGCTACTCAGGAGGCTGAGGTGGGAGGATCACTTGAGCCCAGTGAGCGATTGCAGCACTGCCCTCCAGCCTGGGCAACAGAGGGAGACACTGTCTCTCTTAAAAAAAAAAAAAAAGTAGAGAATGAGAGATGGCAGTTCCGGTGCTGCTCATGTTCCTTCTTTAGACTTAGGAGTTGTTTCACATTTTCTGTACTGTGTTGTGCAGTACCAGAAGTTGCTGGTGGCTACTTGGGCTTCTGGGACCTGCTGTGGCAGAGGTGGTTATTGTAATCTTAATCTTGTTGAAACAGGATGGGTTTATGACTGGAATGCGGGGAATCCACGCCAGACACCCAGTCACCTGGTCATGGGAGAGGTGCTTTGTTGGATTTTCATAGTACTTCACTGTGAGCTGCTTCCTGAACTGGCACTCTTAAGGCCAAGTGCCCCCACCCATCTTCAGTCCACAGCTCTTCCCTGTGCACTCTGTTTCCTCTTGCTGTTTAACAGTTTGTATCCTAGAAGATCACTAGGCTTTTTGCAGATACCAGCAGAAGTCTTTGAAGAAGAAAAAATATGTTTGTTATGGATACTGAACTGTGAGCCACTGAGAGGGTAACTGGGGCCCAGAGAAGGGCCAGGCTGAATTCTGCCTTTAGGACAGCAGCCCAGGAAGCATTTCCTACCATGTGCATCCATCTGCACCGCATCTTCTGAACTTGCTTGGTCCATGGAGCCCTGTGGTGATCCTAAACACCCACGCACAGCTGTGGCATTTGTGGAGTGCCCTCTCGCACTTTTGAGTATGGTTCTCTTCCCTCCCTTTACAAACAAGGGCCTGAAGGGTAGAGAGCTTGCAGCTGCTTAAGGCGACAGTGCTACAGCCCAGACCAGAATTGTTCTTTGGGGCAATAGGCTCCCCCAAATGGTTTTTCCTTGGCAATAGGACTGTCCCTTAGATGTCTCTTCCCATTTGTACATCACTGTCCCATCTCCTCCATATCCCCTTACCTAAAAATAGAGTGGGTGAAACTGTGGTGCTATGCAGGACACTGTCATTTATATTAACATTAAACCATCCCTGTACTTTGATGCAAAGTACATGTGCTCCACAGTCCAGGAATAGCCACTCTCAGGGATTTTCCAAATCTAATTAGATTGAAATGCAAAATATCCCTCTGTTCTAGCTATTGTTAACCCTCACTGCATGTGGGAAACACTCAAGGAGCTTTAAGATACAAAAACACTGCCAGGCTCCCCTACCCAGTCCAGTCAAATCCAATTCTGGACTTTGGACCTAGGTGCGTGATGAGAACTGCTGAGTCCTGTCGAAGGTTAAGCTGGGCAGTACTGCTTGGCAGCCACTGGAGGTGCTGTTCCCACCCATGTGCAGCTGGGCAGGGTTCCTACCCCAGGGCAGCAGTTAATGGCCTAGACACCCAGACACCCCTGCATATTGGAGACCAAGAAATGTCAGTACTGGTTAATAATGTGAATTCCACAGTCTGTATCTTTCACACTTTCATTCTCTGCTTTTAAGGTGAGATTCTAAGTACTGTTTACTCATAATCTGTCAGGTAGAGTCTGAAATGTTTTTCCTCTCATTTTAGGGATGGGCGTGTTTTGGGCGTGCTAGAGGTGTCTCGCTCCATTGGGGACGGGCAGTACAAGCGCTGCGGTGTCACGTCTGTGCCCGACATCAGACGCTGCCAGCTGACCCCCAATGACAGGTAAAAGGGCCCTATCAGAGGCATAGGTGTGCGTGCACGTGGCTTTCTTTTCCTCACTTCTTCCAGTTTGTATCAAGCCTTTGTTGGAGGGAAGGTGTCCGTGGTGCTAGGCCCTGGGGGTGCAGAGATAAACAGAATGTGGTTTCTTCTCTGGTGGGGTCCACAGTGGCGGGGAACACACTTGGGGATGGGCAGCTGCAGTCCAGTGTGTCCTAGGCATGTGCCATGTGCTGGGGTCTTTAGCAGTAGGGGAAGGGGGGTATCCCTATCGGAGAGAGGAGAAGGGCCTTCCTGGCACAGGGAACACACACTAAGGCATTAACATATGACAATGTGAAAGCTTGGCCAGACCGGTGCTTGGAGGACCGAGGGAGTGGTGGGAAAGTGATAGCAGGGTACTTCAGGGGCAGATCCTGAAGGGCCCTCAGTCCCATGCTGGAGAGTTTGAATTTTAATTGTTCATTGGTGGAGAATCATAGGAGGTTTTTGCACAGAGCCAGGATTGGTTGAGAAAGAGACTGTTCACTTGTTCATCTCCTGTTCTCTATGCCTAAACGTATGGCACCATGCTGGCTGAGGGCAAGGCCTCAACAGTTAAAGATGGTTAAAGATGCTATTTTGGAGCTAGGGAGGCCCATGAGCAGCGGTGCAGCAGCCCTGGCCTGATGGTGAGGGTGGAACTAAGGTAGTAACAGGAGGCGGACAAGGAAAGCTCCTGGAAGCAGGATTCACAGCACTGAGTTGATGAGGGGAGGCGAGAGACTAGTGGCACTGTGGCGGGTTGGTCCTCCGAGTGCTTCTCTGAGTGCTGCCCCAGTGCTGTGGATGAAGAGCATGTGCCTTGCTTTGGCACTGGCCTGCTTGGCCTTGTCTCAAGCCACTGCCCCATTCTCCACATCTGCCTTCAGTGTGTTTGTTATGTTCTCACATACCCTGGGGTCCTCCATCACCTTTCCAGCAGTCGCCTCCTCTGGTTTTCTGAATGATGCACCTTCTGCTTTGCTTCCTAGCTCCCCTTCCTGGGTTGTAATCGTGGGTCTGTGTGATTGGTTATTCAGGGTCTGACTTTGAGGACACTGGAAGGGGCAGGAGCCTGCCAGGACTAGGCCCCACTGTGTTCTTAGCATGGAGGACATGCTCAGCAAATAGTGGCTGAGTGAAAGCCTAGTCAAAAGAGGAAAACAGGCTGGGTGTGGTGGCTCATGCCTGTAATCCTGGGAGGCAGAGGTGAGTGGATCACCTGTGGTCAGGAGTTCAAGGCCAGCCTGGCCAACATGGCAAAACCCCGTCTCTACTAAAAATACAAAAATTAGCCAGGCGTGGTGGTGGGCGCCTGTCATCCCAGCCACTCAGAAGACTGAGGCAGGAGAATCACTTGAACCCAGGAGGCAGAGGTTACAGTGAGTCAAGATCGTGCCACTGCACTCTAGTCTGGGTGACAAGGGTGAAGTCTGCCTCAACAACAACAGAAAGGAAAACAGACACAGATATTACAGTGAGAAAAGGAATGTGGCTTATACCGTAAAGCCGTAGGGAAGCATATTCCCCACCCCCAATACTGGGAGAACTAGAACTGTCAAATGGAATCCACTGGCATTCAGAAGGATTCCAGGGGCAGTCTAGAGGGGCTTGATTCAGAAAGGGAGAACGTGGTTTTCAAACACAGGAACACACACAGCTACCCCTTGTTGGGCCTTGGACTTGCATGCAGCCCCCAGGGTGTGCATTGTGCACCCAAGGATGTTCACTGAGGCCAGGCTCATTCTCCACTTTATGTCTGGAAGTGGTGGAAGGCCTATGGTGTTATAAACTCTTGTATATTTACCATAACACCCATGTTTTTATTCAGTGATTTTTCTTGTGTTTGTCTGAGAAAGTATAAGACCTAATGTTTGAGGTAATGCTGTTAATTGGCGAAGAGAAAGATAGTCTCAGTTTTGATGTATAACATCCTATCCACAAATACTTGTAAGTAGTTGAAACCTTTGTCTCAGAAGTTGAAACCTTTGTCTCAGAAATTTAGTGGGTTTAAACAGATCTTAGCCTGGCCAGGTGCAGTGGCTCATACCTGTAATCCTAGCACTTTGGGAGGCTAAGGCAGGTGGATCACCTGAGGTCAGGAGTTTGAGACCAGCCTGGCCAACATGGTGAGACCGTGTCTACTAAAAATACAAAAAATTAGCCGGGCATGGTGGCGGGCACCTGTAATCCCAGCTACTCAGGAGACTGAGGCAGGAGAATAGCTTAAACTGGGAAAGCGGAGGTTGCAGTGAGCCAAGATTGCGCCATTGCACTCCAGCCTAGGCAACAAGAGTGAAACTCCATCTCAAAAAAAAAAAAAAATCCTTAGCCTTTGAATAGTTGGACAAATATTTATTTTATCTCCAGGCCTTTTTTTTTATTTTTTATTTTTTTGGTTGGACCTAAAACCCATTTATATTTCTCCCTGGTGGTGTAGGTTCATTTTGTTGGCCTGTGATGGGCTCTTCAAGGTCTTTACCCCAGAAGAAGCCGTGAACTTCATCTTGTCCTGTCTCGAGGTGAGAAATCTCACATGGGAGTGGTGGTTGTCCCAACTGTGTCTTAGTTTTCAGAGAAGTATAAGTCCTGAGACCCCATGTCCTCCCATTGTGGAACAGCCCTTGTGCCCTTTTTCCAGTGTGAACTCTGCCTGCTGACTCACTAGTCAGTTCGTCCTGCCAGCCCTGATGGAGACCAGAGCAGCTCCTCTTCCTGGCAGTAGTGTCTCAGGAAAGTGACAGGGTGCAGGGTCACCGCATTCACCCATTCCCGTTCTCATCTGTTAGGATGAGAAGATCCAGACCCGGGAAGGGAAGTCCGCAGTCGATGCCCGCTACGAAGCAGCCTGCAACAGGCTGGCCAACAAGGCGGTGCAGCGGGGCTCGGCCGACAACGTCACCGTGATGGTGGTGCGGATAGGGCACTGAGCGGTGGTGTGCGGCTAGGAGCACGCATGCTGTTGACTTAAAAGGTTCATTTTGTGTGTGTGCACATTGTGTGTTTTGTGTACTCCTGTGGGACTCCCATGGTTGTAAATAAAGGTTTCTTTTTTTTTTTTCCTAGTCTTTTGAGTTATTACACTGTGAGCACCTGTTGACCCTTCAGCGATTGTGTTTGCTTTTGAATATGCTGTCTTCCCTTGTGAAAACCATTATAGGCATCTTGGACTGGCTCAGAGCGGCCTGCAAGCTGCTGGTTGTGTGATGTTTTATAGTTCACAGGCATTTTGCTGTGCTTTCACTCTCATGATGACGCTGGTCAGGGAAGTGGCATGTTGTAGTGAAGAGACCGAGGAGGTGACTGGTTAGAGACAAGGCTAGGACCAGACCGGGGCTTTTGGAACCCTCTACCTCTTTTCAGTTTTCCCTATGGAAATAGTGTTGGAAAATGTTGCATAGCATAAGCTCAGGCTCAGCCAGGAAATAGACTGATACACAAGGTTACTTGTGCATCAGACCCTCCAGAAACAGTACAGAATGAGCGATTCTGATTCCATTGGTGAGAACTGCAGTCTGGCAGAAGGAGTCTGTGGAGGACTAGGTTCAGTGGCTTCCATCTGGACCCGCCCTGGGTGTAGGTGTGCACCTTCCTGTTGGAGCAGGCAGCCTGCTGCTGAGCATGGCCCGGCAATTCTGCTTCCCACATGAAGTAGGTGTGGGGAGTTGGCCCTGTGCTGGAATGAGGTTCATCTTTGCAGTAACACCTCAGCCTTTCTGTGAAAGATGTTAAAAGCATGAAAAGAGTGCATGAATAATCTCAGAAGAATAAGCTTTAAAATACTTTTCAAGCACTTGTTTATATAGAAAACATGTCATCATTACGACTAAGTAGTTTTTAGTAAAGCAGCTCTTGGATCCTTTTGTGTAAGTGTTTGGCTCAGGATGATGTAAGATGCTAAAAATTTACGTTTTCAGAATCTGTTTTGTAATGTTCCCTGGCCCCCACCCAACTGACACACATGGTTTTATCACCCAGTTGATTGAGTGGAATTGGTATCCATGCTACAAGGACCTCAGTGGTAAATGCTTCATGTAAACCTTAGATGACTCTTGTGGGTTTGTTGTGTAAAAGCCACAAATAAAAACTGAAGTGTTGGTGCTGCCCCTTCCCCAGGGAGTTTTAAGAGCCAAGTACCCATTTTAGTTTGAGGACTGGGACATTGTCCAGTGTGGCATCATTGAAGAAAAGAGCCCTGGTACCCCAGAATCGGGAAATGGAACCATTTATTTGGTAAATAACTTCCTATAGCAAACCAGGTGTCTGTGCCTCATACATCCCTATGTCCCACCGTCCCGGAAAGGCTTGACCCTAGTTTCCCAGAAAGGTTCACTCCCAGCCTTCAAGGGAGCCCCTCCCACATAGAGGCTGGAGGCCATCTCCACTTCACCTTGCAGGTTTCTCCTTACCGTGCTTAGTGAACCTGGGCTAAAGGATTGATTGATTCTGGATCTTAAAGTCTGCCTTTTGTAACTGTTGTATCACACAGTTCTTAAGTACTTGAACCACCCCACGAAGTCAGTTATAGATATTCCACCTGGCAGTATTAGACAATAAATACTTTAATAAATTGCTGCATAACACACTGAGAAAATGAAAGAGATGGGGATATGTGGCTTTTTTAAGAGCAAAAGATGAAGTTCTCTAAAATATCTGTGCCCAGTGGATACAAAGTGAAATCTAGATAAGGGTGTGGCCACATCACCCCCTTATCAAAACACACGGGATGCAATACCCAGGCCAGCCCAGTACTTCTAGGTAGGGTGGGTATGAGTCCTACTGAGAATCGCGCCAGGCCTGCCCCAGGGCAGAGTGGTTGGTTTTTGTGTATTACTGCACTTGGGGATGGAGATGTTTGGTTCGGAGTTGGGGTTTGGAAGGTGGGCTCCTGGGGATCATTCAGGCCTGGTGGTGGTCACCTCATCCAAAGGCCAGTTAGAAGGTGACTGGCCATTGCTCCCTTCTTTCCCAGGCCTGAGCACCCTTGCCAGACCAGCTTGGCTCCCAGGAGGTCCTGAGGCACCAGGTTCTTCGTAGCCTGTTGTGTGGGGGACACAGTGGGTTAACTCTTCCTCAGCAGGTAGAAGGCCGTGGAGGTCACCGCTGAGGGCCTTGTCCTCTTCACTACCTACTCTCGGACAGTCCTGCACTTTAGGGAAAATGTGGGAGGCTGCAGGCTCACAGCCTAGGTCTCCTCATGAGAGCTGCTGTCCCCATCCCCAGGTCCCATCACTGCCACAGGAGCAGAGCAGGCTTGAGACCAGCCCTCCCGAGACCACCCTTTCTCGGGACCGTCTCTCATCCACCACCAGTCCAATGTCAAAGCCGCATCGCCACCCAAGTGGGAAAGATGCTTGGGAGGCTCATCCCAGAGCCGCTGGACCAACCCAGGCCCTGGCATCCCTGGTGGAAGTCTCTTGCTTCAGCTGTTCGGATGGGTCAGCAGGCCTGGCTGTCTCCAATCTGTAAAGACGTTCTAGATCTTTCCTCTGGTGGGTGGATCCTAGCAGTGAGTCAGCACCTCAGAGGGGAGGGGGAAAGGGATCTCATCCTCCTCTGGAGAGGGTGGAAGGGGCCTTGGCTGTGAAAAGATTGGCAGAGGAGGGGAAGAGTAGAGCTCTCATTTGGAAAGGCCTTCTGAGGTGAATTTGTGAGTTAATCTTGCATACATTAGAACTGGAAGCTGGGCCCAGACTCATTGTCCCCCAAAGGCCCTTGTCCAGTGTCCCTCTGGCCCAGGCTAAGCAGTGCTCAGCTCCACTGGCAGGTGGAACAGAGTTAGGGGAGGGGCAGGAAAGACCAAGGAGCCCAGATGGAGACCAGGGGCTTGGTGGGAGACCCTGTCCCTTCTGAGCAGTAAGAACACACGGCGTACTTCCCTGTGGCAGCCCCCTCAGCCCTGCATCAGCTGACCCTCTTCCAGGTGGAGGCCCTGGCTGGGGTGCTCTGCACTCCATGAGAACATGAAGAGAGGTGAAAAAGGTGGGGCTGGGCGCAGGAAAGACGCAGAGGCCATCTGGGCAGGTGCTGAGCAGGCCGGGAAAGAGGCGGCCTGCAGCTGGGGACTAGCAGGTGTCCCCAGGCCTGCCGACTGTTTCCGGGAGAACGGCTCAAGATGGTGTCCTGAATCACCCCTGGCTCCGGGACCACCAGCTGCACGTCACGTTCGTAGGCCTGCCTGCCGTGGCTCTGTGGGCTGAACTGCAGTGGCCAGCGTGGGCAGAGTTCCGGGTGGGCCTCTTCCTGCATGTGGCCACTGCTACTCCGACACTGTCCACACATTGTCTAGACCTGTGCTCCATTTGCACCCGAGAGGAAGGGACTGTGGTGGCTGCTCACACGCCCAGGAGGACAGCGCTGAAGTGGGAGCCACTGCGCACTGTGAGGGAGGAGCCGCTTGCGTTGTCCAAGAACACGGAGGCCCATTGCCCCATCTGCAAAGAGGGTGCCTTTGAGGCACTGGGCCACCCCAACAGCCTGCAGAGGCGACCCAGGGGCCAGCCAGCCACACTCCCTCTTGCCACACTCCCTCCTGCCCACTCAAGCCCCGCATATGGGAAGGGCTCAGGCCCAAAGAGTAATGTGGCTGCCAAGGTCACAGAGCAAGGGCCCGCGCGGGTTGGGCCCTGTGCCCCACCCAGCACCTCTCCTGCTTTCCCCGCAGTGCCCTGTGGTTCGCGCGTGTGGGAGCAAGCCCCTGCTCAGGGCCAGAGTGGGATGCAGGAATCCAACAGGTTTCTCAGCTGCAGGGCTTCTCGGAGCCTGTAAGGGCTCCAAGTCAGGTGGGAGGGTGGCCCTTCCCCACAGGCCTGGCCCTGCAGTCATTTGGCAGGGCCTTCCATGAAACCAGCACTCTAGCCTGGCTGCTCCAAACGTGGTCATGTACCAGTAGCGTCACCTTCTCTGGGAACTCCCAGAAATGCATACTCCGGGATCCCCCCAGAGCTGCCTCAGGATCTGCATCTTAAGAGCCAGGTGCGGCGAAGACAGTTCACCAAGCACGCTGTGCGGCACCCAGACGGGAACACCGAATGCCCATCAGCAAGCACAGACTCTGGAGCCAGTGGCCTGGCCTCCATTTCTGGCTCTGCTGTGTGAACTCGTGCTAACTCGGGGAGTAGCACTACCTTCTCCAAGGCTCTGGGAGAATTCAATAGCAGCTGTTACTCCACACACCTGCACTCAGTTGTTTTCTGTCAGTAAATTCCACCTTTCTGTCCATTTCTCTACCACTTGCCAAAATTCCCAGTGGCAGAAAGAGACAGTCACTTAGGGTTTTAGATAGGAAAACAACATCTCTGGCTTCCCACAGTCACAGGAGACTCAGGGCGTCAGCGTGGGCAGAGTCAGCCTGGCCTCCATTCCCTCCCTCCAGCAGACCTGTGGCGGCCGGGAGTACCGGGCCTCAGAATGAGGTGCTCAGGAAGTCTGAATATTGGGACTGCAGAGCAGAGCAGCTGCTCAAGTGGGCAGGCACCCTGGGAAAAAGGCTGTTTGGAGGAAGGAGATCAGGACTTGAAGCCTGGCTGTGCCCAGACCAAGGTGAGCGCCTGGCATGTCCTGGACCCTCTCCCAGGCCTGGAGTCTGAGGGTGCTACACCCGGTGATCCTCAACATCTAACAGCACCCTTCTGCACCCAGCCACCCGTGGCCATGCCCAGGTGGTGCCCCTCCATGCCCAAGCCTGCCCCACTCACCTGCAGGTACAGGATGCCATTCACGGAGATGGTGAAGAGCTCACTGCTGCTCTCCAGGCCCATGATGGCCTCCAGGGAGCTGTAGCCAAAACAGAAGGAGGGTCAGCCTTCCCCATGAGACCCCACCAACTTTACCCACAACACACAATCCTGCCAGCAGCCAACACATGCCCAGCAAAGTGCCTGGCCCTGGCCAGGTCTTCCAGTGGGAGGTGGTGTCTGAACCGAGTCCCCAAAAGGAGGAAGGATACAGGGCCAGAGGCATGCTTGCTGTATTGGGAAAGGCAAGGCCAGGGCTCAGCAAGGGGCAGCAAAGCCCTGGCTCCAATGGGAAACAGGACACTGGCTGATACAGCCGGAAGTGGGGGTGTGGTGGAAGGTGATGCTAAAAGTTGGTTCAGGCCAGCACACTCTGGGGGTTCAAAGGCAGACTAAGAAGTTCTGGACTTGATCCATTCATTCACATCTGCTCCAGGTATCGGCAGGGCATCTCCGCTGTACCTGGGCTGCCTTCTGGGTGTGGGGAGACAGGGAGCTCAGTCACGGCACTCATGAGCCAGATGGTGCAGGAGCAAGGGATGCGATCATGGGGAAGAAAGTTCCCGGGTGAGGGGTGGGAGGGCGACTGAGGAGGGGCCCTCCAGAAAGCTGTCTGGAGAGGCCTCTTGGAGTAACACTGGTGCTTCCGGCCCCAACATGAAAGTCCCTGAGGTGGGAAGGAGGCCGGAGGCTGGGAGGAGCCGGGCCTCCTAGGACCTGGGGAGGAGGTAAAGGTCTGGGCAGGGAGTGGCCTGGAAAGGTCATTTTTAACAGCCCCTGGTTGCTGTGAAGGGAAGGCCTGATCGGGGCAGGAGTAGACCAGGAGACTTGGAAGGTGTGGGGTCACCCAGGCCATGGCGGGGTGGGAACGGGCGGAAGCCCCGTCCAGTGCCTCGTTTAACCACGCACAGCTTGTGGGGGCCAAGCGAATGCGGGTGTGGGGTCCGGGCAGGGCCGGGATGCACTCACGTGTTGCGCTGGCACCGGGACTGGATGCAGATGAGCAGGCGCAGGTGGTCTCGAGGGCGCGGTGGCCCTCTCCTCGGCGGCTCCCCGAGCGCTGCTGGGGAGGGCGGGACGTGGTCATTTGGGGCAGGCGGCGGGGTGGGCGACAGGGCGGGCGGTTCCCCCACGCCCCGGGCCTCACCCACGTGCAGCGTGGCGGCGAGCGCGTAGAAGCCAGCCACGGGCGCCCTGTACTGGCCGCTGGTCAAGTTCAGGCCTGAGCCGCGGCAGAAGGCACCCTCCGCGTCGGGCTGCGAGGGGCACGGATGGTCATCCCGGCTCCCGCCTGGCCGCATGGTGCCACCCGCCCTGCCGCGCGCCAGCACTCACCAGGTAGTAGACGCCCAGCTCATGCAGCGCGCGCCGCTCCACCAACGCGTCCCGGCGCAGGCGGCAGAGGAAAGCGGCCTCCACGCGCGGCGCCCGCGGCCCGGGGGCCAGGGACGCGGCCAGCAGTGCCAGCACGTCCCCCGCCGCGTCGTCGTCCTCCCCGGCGGTGGCCGAGACGGGGGCGAGGCTCGCAGCGACGGGCCCGGCGCGGCCGCGCGTGCAGGGTTCGTACTCCACACTCTCCCGCTGCTGCACAGCGCCTGGCACAGAGCGAGCGGTGGCCGCGCGCCGGGGACCCCTCATCCGCCCGCCGCGTGGGTGCAAGCGGGACAGGTGCAAGCAGGACGAGGGGCCTGCCCGGCGCAGGGGTGGGGCGAGGGCGACGCCCCCTCGGCCCGAAGGGCCTCGGAGGCTTTGCTTCCTGACCCTGCAGCGGCTTCCGTTTCCCTCACCATTTGGGAAGCTCGGGCAGAAGTGCCCCAGCGCCCCTGGTCTCCAGCCTCACCTCTACCCCACCCACATTTTCCAAAGAAGCTGAGGGTAAAATAAGGGATTGGGACTTTACTGGAAGTACAAGGAGGTTCTTCAGCGCAGAGGGTGCTATATTTAAACGAACAGGACACTGAACTAAAAGGGAAAAAAGGCTCAATTCTAATGACTAATGTGAGCCGCTGCTTGGCAGCAGGCCTCAGTGTGGACTCCGCAGCTCGACTCACCTCTGCGTCCTCCAGCGCAGGTTGCCCCAGCCTGGGCCAGTGGTGACTGTGGGTGCCAGGCCGAGCTCCACCTGGTGCTGCCCCATATGCTAGCCTCTGCCTTTCACTGAGCTCTCCTGACTTCCAGGCAGGGCATGGGCGCTGGTCCCTGAGCACCTGCCATGCTGAGTGGCCAGGTCCACCTTCCTCTGTGAAGCCTTCTCCTGGCCATGGTCCCCCACCCCCAGCCCAGACCCTTGGCAGACATGGGCCAAGACAAGGCAGGGACCGGACCTGGGCCAGCTCCACTGTCCTTGAGTCCAGCCCAGAGCAGGTGCCTCCTTGGGTGCCTGCGGAAGTGCTGAGGTTGGCCCTGTCGGCTCCACGGGACACCCTCCCAGGCCCGGCTCAGTGGGGGGGGGTGTGTGCCAGCCAGTGCACACCCCTACCTTTCAGCAGCAGCTGGAACTCCTGCAGCAGCGCCTCGGGTGCGATGATGGGGCCTGGGGGGCCCTGGGGACCGGGAGGCCCAGGGGGCCCTGGCAAGCCAAACTGAAAGGGAACCTTGCCAGTGAGGACATATGAGGAGCAGGCTCTGGCCACTAAGAGGCAGGCAAGAGAGCTCCCCAGTGGGCTCCAACCTCCAGCCGAGGATCTACCTTCAACAGTGAAAGCTTCTCCTGGAGTGAGTACAAGGACTGTGTTGAAGGTGGGGGCCCTCAGGGAAGGCGGGGTTTTGGCAGGGAAGGGCTCTGCTGTGAGTGGGGAGGCAGAGGGCTGAAGCCTACTCCTGCAGCCAGGCCTCCTGGAGGGAAGAAGGCTCCAGGCTGCTTTTGGGGACTTGCATCTCAGGGTCTGCACTGGGCCGGAGTCCACCATCAGCAAGTCCCCACCAGGCTGGATTGGGACCCGAAATAGGAGCCAGTGAGCCCCTGTCCGGAGAAGCTTAGGGCAGGGCCAGGAGGCTGGGGCAGAGGTGGAAGGCCAGGCCATGGGGACAGGCTAGCCTGTGGCACCTGCCTCATGTGCTCTGAGCTGGCCTTCCATCATGTGGTCAGATCCCAGGCAGGTGAGACTGGCCCCCCCAGGGGACAGAGAAGCCCACACCCCGTATGTGCCATTTTGGGGGCTCCAAGTAGGAGGCAGCACCAGGACCAAGCACCAAGTTTCCGCTCAGGCCAAGACCCAAGGCTGAGCGAGGGTGAGAGCACAGCAGTCGCCAGGACCCTGTGCCCCTGGTCCCTGGTCCCTGGGAACCAGGTACTCCTGCAGGCCCCCCCGCCAGCGTGGACAACATTCTCACCACAGCCTGGGCTAGCCCAGCCTCCCTGGCCTGGATGCAGAGGGAGGAGAAAAGAGGGAGTGCTTGGCATTTTAGGGGTATGGGGAAATGGTTGGGACCAGGCCCCTAACTCAGGGCTTCCCCTGGGTTCCTTCTCTGTGTTCTCTGTCCCCAGGCCGAGGCGTGAGGGGTGTGCTATTAGAAACGTTCAGGATGTAGGAGTGGGAGTGGATGAGGAGAGAGGAGGTGGAGCCCCCCACGGCCTGGTGCTGACGGGATGCCGGCCTCACCTTCAGCTTCTTGGCCTTGCCCCTGCTCCTCCTCTTGCCATTGACACCCTTGTCACTCTGCCTGACGAAAAGCATCCAGGTGTCCCGGGGATCGATGCTGTGTGCACGCTCGGCGGTGGGCTCCTGGAACACAGCCAGCCCAGCAGGGCGGTTGGCCTCACTGGGCTCCCACCAAGCAGGTGGGACACTTTGCAGGAGGTGACTGTGTGGCCTTCTGTACTCTGGGATCCTGGTCCTTGTCACCTGTGGTGCCCTCAAAGGCAGTGCCTCAAAGGCAGCTCCCAAAGGGGCCCCCACCCCTCGCACCTTCTCCCCTTGGCCCGTGGAGGACGACTCCTAGGGAACAGGCCACACCTCAGCCTGGACTTGGCACTCATGGGAGAGGCAGACCCAAGATGCCTGGAAGGAAGATGGGGTGCAGGGCTCGGGTATAGGGGTGAATCCCTGCACTGCTGGGCCTCCTTCCTCCAGAGGAGCCGCAGTGATCACACCATCCTCCAGTCACCAGGAAGATCCAACCACGAGAGCAGCTATAGGTGCTCAGGAAGAAGCAACTGTGATTATCAGGGAGCCCAACTACTAGCCAGCCCTCCTCTGTCCATCCCCCACTGTCAAGTTCTAAGGAGGCAAATTCAGCCCTCACAGCTGCCTCGAGTTACAATTCAGTAGGGGAGGACCAGGTGAGCTGCTCCTCTGTCCATCCCCCACTGTCAGAAGTTCTGAGGCACATTCAGCCCTCACAGCTGCCTCGGGTTACAGTCCAGTGGGGAGAGGACCAGGCGAGCTGTCATGACATGAGGCCTCTGCGTGGTACATTCATTGCCTCAGCACTTCTGAGACACTGACTCAAGCACGGACAGTGAAGCTTCTGGAAGTTCCCATTCCTGTCCTTGCTGCATCCTGACTGATGCTGACACTGAGCACAGTTTTGGGAGGGAGCTTTCTGGGAGAGGACTTGGACCCACTGGGCTATCTGGGCTCCACGCAAGGCTGCCAGCCGGGAAGGAAAGCAGCCCAAGAGGGCTTAGATGAGGTCACGGGTGCTGACGCTGGGGGCTGACAGAAGGACCTGGGATTTTATAGCTGACCAGGCCCTTTTATCAGAGACAAAGCCGGCTGCCAAGTCACTGCGTTTGGTTCCTGGCTGCTCTGGGGGGACGTAGGGCCTTCTTTTGGGAGCTGGCTGACCAATGCACAGACTAGGGTGCTGTGGTGGGAAGACGGGGCTGCGGTGCCAGAGGAGCCTGCGGTTGGATGGAGAAAGGGTTCAGGGTGCCCAGGGCCCTCAGCGCTTCCTTGTGCCTTGGAGGGTCAACTGTACCACCTGCTGGCTGCTCTCCACTTACCCCCTCCCAGGACCCTCTTCCACTTCGCGTGTGTCCTCTGCGGAAACATGCGGTGAGGATGCCGCACACCAGCCAGGAGGGGTGTGCCCAGCTGACCTGCCCAGCTGTACCTGTAGCCTGTGGATGGTCTCTGACCCCAGTTTGGTTTGGGGGTAGAGCTGTTAACAGGCAGAACCATGTCAGTTGGCATACCAGGAGATGGCCCCAGCCGTGAGGGTGGGTATTGGGCAGCTGCCCTGGTTCCAGCTACAAGGGGTCTCTCAGAAACAAGCCTTGGAGCCTAGGAGGACCTCTGGTGTCACCGTGTCCCCTACAGGGTCCAACCAAAACTCCATCTGGAAGCACCTGAGCCCCATCTGCCTCCTGCTGACCGTGCCCTGACATTTGGCTGCTGTGCCCACCTGGGTGGTCTGGCCAACTGCAGGGGGAGAGGGTGCTCTCAGTCCCTGGAAAGCAGCTGGGGGTGGTAGGGCTGGGATAGAGAACTCTGGGGGACCCCAGGCCTAGCTGCACCCCTGTCCCCTCTAGTAGATGCCCTCCTGGCTCTCCCCTCTACTGTCCCTGAGCATCTTCAGAGTAAAGAGCACCTGCCACCCATCCCGGCTTCCCTGGAGCAGCCCTGCCTCCCTGACCCAAGGCCCGGCCACACTAAGGGCTCCTCTGAAGTTCTCCTCTCCTCAGGCCTGGGCCACACCTCCCCAACCGGACCGCCCTCCGCTCAGCAGTCCAGGCTCCAAAACCCTGGAGAGGAGGGGGCAGGGCAGAGCTCAAGATCACCCCTTCACGGCCAGAAGCTACTTGACTCAAAGCCACATGTCATTCCCCACCCTGAACAGCCCCCTGACCCCAGACCCGCAGGGAAACACTTTGTTTTCAGAGAACTGCACCAAATAGATTGGGGGCGGTGGCAGTAATTCGCTTACACTTTTTACAAATGCGTTCTTCCCAATTTCCTCAACTCAAGTTATTTACACTTTATCTATTTCCCAACTTCCTTCTGTCCCAAAAGAAAAGGGGGTTTTCGCCGACCTAGCAGAACCTTGCTTTAAGTCTAACTACCCCAAAGCCAAAGTCAAGGCTCCCCGCCGGGCTGAGGACAGCGTCTACACGGCCCTGAGTCTCGGCGGAGCCCCGGAGCCGAGCATTGCAGCAGCTCTGGGGGATGAGGGCGGGCTCGGCCTCTCCGTCCTCCTCCCGGGCCGGAGCTTGTGGGCGCGGGCTGGGTCCGGAGCGGACCCGGGCGTCTTACCGGCAGACGGGCGGCCGGCCCCGCGCGGCTCTCCCCGGGGCCCCAGGGCAGCTCGTTCCCGGGCGACGACTCCTCGCGGGCGCGGCTCTTCGAGGGCGCCCCAGGCTCCGGGGACCCCAGGCCCGCGGCGGCGGCCAGCAGGCCCGCGTAGACAAGCAGCAGGCGGGCTCCGGCGGGGCGGCGGGCCGAGGCCATGCGGGCGGCGGCTCCGAGTGCGGCGTCTCGGGCGTCCCGGGCTCCTCGCCTTATAACGCGCTTGAATCCCCCGCCTCGCCCGAGACCGCGCGCCCGCCCGCGCCCCCTCCCGGCTCCCGCGCGCGCTGCAGGGGGATGGGGGAGTGTCCGGGCTCGGGGATGGGGGGTGGGGGCGGGGGTGGGGGCGGGGGCGGGGGCTGGGGGGTGGGGGAGGGGGGCACGGGGAGCAGGGCAGGGAGAGGGAGGGGTGTTCCCCTGCTGTGCGCGTCCCCCCTGCAACTCCCAGTTCTGGGGTCCCTCCGCGCTTCCAGCGCTTCCGCTTCCTGGGGAGCGAGGCGCCTCTTCTCCCGGCCCTGGACCCTCAGCCCTCACGACCCCATTTTCTTTGCGGAGAGCCAGGCGCTGCCTCCTCCCAGCGGGCCCGAGGATCCTTTCTCCCCTCTCTATCCCCCACATCCTCTGCAGGGACCCCCGAGGTATCCCCTCCCCATTCTCCTGGACGCGCCCCGCGAGGGCCAGGCCTCTACGACACAGGTGGAGCAAATCGGAGCCGGGAGACCCTCCGGGCCCCTTCTCAGCTCCCCTTTCCCAGGGGGGAACTCCCCCGTCTAGGCCGCCCTCCCTCCATGGCTGGCGTGCTCCGAGCGCAGAGACTCACTGTTCTTCCCCACCCGGCTCACCTGCAGGGACCAAGGGGACGCAGGGAGCCGAGAAACAACTCAGGACAACCGCCCTGCCCTGGTGGGGCCTGGGCTGGGAGAACTGACCCCTATTGTGCCCTAGTGGGGGTGTGGGGACAGACTAGACCAGAAGCCAAGCTGCCCACCGCCTACCAGAGTCGGTGCCCCCAGAGGTGGACCAGACCCTGCAGGCCTGAGAAGGTGGCAGGCCTCTGGGCACCCCTACCAGGAAAGAGGCAGCCCCCAGCCCCGCCCACCCCTGGCTTTGTTATATGGCATACCCTTTTGGCTATCTGCCCCGCCACTAAGACGCTACGCCGAGGAGGGTCGCACGCTTGGCTCGCCTGCCCCACTCCGGAGGCACCTGCCCCAGTGGGTACACAGTGCGTTTTGTTAAAGAACCGGAGAAGGCTCCGCTGGAAAAGCACCTCCCACTCACACGGAGGGCTGCTGTTCCCCTCTTTTGAGAAGAGCCCGCTTGGGAAAGGAGGCCTTACCCTGTCCTGGTTCACAGGATGTGGCAGCAGGGACTGAAAGGGGCACCAGCAGCCGCAGGTGGTACCCGCCCAGGCTTGGGGATGGGCCAAAGTCAGTCCTCAGATGCAAGCTGGCCTTTGTCGCCTGCCTTTTCTGGCCACTCATGCGATGTTCCACCTGGCTGGCCTCATCCCTGACAGGTGGGGAAACCAGGAAATACTTAATACTTTAGGAAAAGCATGGGATCAGAAGGTAATTATTCCCAGTGATTCCACCCCTTTTCCCATAGGATATGGGAATGGTGTAGAGTTGGGTGGGGAGGGCGTTTAAAGAGAAACATACCCTGCCCAGCATGAGAATCTGTCCAGCAGGGGTAAGTCCCATGGACTTACTCTATGAAGATGTCTTTCAATGACAGGTGAGGACACAAGAGAGAAGTCCTGCCTTTAAAAGCCACAAATGGGCCCAGCACACAGTGGCCACACCTGTAATCCCAGCATTTTGGGAGGCCGAGGCAGGTGGATCACCGGAGGTCAGGAGTTCGAGACCAGCCTGAACAAACCTGGTGAAACCCCGTCTCTACAAAAACTACAAAAATTAGCTGGGCGTGGTAGTGAGTGCCTGTAATCCCAGCTACTCAGGAGGCTGGGGCAGGAGTACTGCTTGAACCTGGGAGGTAGAGGTTGCAGTGAGCCAAGATCAAGCCACTACACTCCAGCCTGGGTAACAGAGCCAGACTCCATCTCAACAAAAAGCCACAAATGATTTTTTTTTTTTTTAAAACCAATACAACGAAAACATTTCAATTCCTATAAAACATGCAAGTCTTTAAGACACATTTGAGAAATATGAGAAACACTGGCTTAGGTCACATGTGCCCAGCAAGATATCTGAACTTATTTCACCTGCAAACATTCCACAGCTTGTCACAATTAAAGACAATTGCTCCCAGATTCACACATATGAGGCGGATGTCTTAAAGCCCTCAAAGAATGAAGGTTTTCTCTGGTGGGTTTTCATGTCTGGTTCTGTTGGAATGTCTATTAAGAAGCCTGATGTGTGGAACTTTGTCATGACATGTCTGAATGTGACATGCACACTCAGTGTAATGTGTTAACATTTCATTCGGTTTCTCTTATTCAGAGGGACTGTATCTGTGAACCACAGGACCCCGGCGTGCCGTATTCTCCTGTATTCTGCTAGTAGAGAGGGGTTCCTGTCGGCCAGGCGCGGTGGCTCACGCCTGTAATCCCAGCACTTTGGGAGGCCGAGGTGGGCAGATCACGAGATCAGGAGATCGAGACCATCCTGGCTAACACGGTGAAACCCCGTCTCTACTAAAAATACAAAAAATTAGCCTGGCATGGTGGCAGGTGCCTTCAGTCCCAGCTACTTGGGAGGCTGAGGCAGGAGAATGGAGTGAACCCGGGAGGCGGAGCTTGCAGTGAGCCGAGATGGCGCCCCTGCACTCCAACCTGGGAGACAGCAAGGCTCCGTCTAAAAAAAAATAAATAAAAATAACAATAATAATAATAATAATAATAATAATAATAATAATAATAATAATAAAAGAGAGACGGGCTCCTGTCCCCAGGAGTTGCAGCTGTGTGAATGGTACCTTCTTGCTTCTGGAGAAGCTCATCCACACCAGCACCTCATTCGATTCCCCACCAGTTAGCCCAGAGAGGTGGGCGGCTTGCCCAGGACGCAGCCCATGGGCAGAACCGGGGTGGGGCTGGAGAGGCCCTCCTGCCCACTGGGCAGGTTACATCTTCACAGCCTTATGTTTTGCTCTTTAGGCTTCCTCCTACTCTAGTTGGTGTGAAGTAAGAGCTCCGTGATGAGTTGGAGCATTACTGCAGAAAACATAGCCCCATCTTTTCCCTGGGAGGGATGGGCATCCCACAGGTCTGAATTCCCTCTGGGGTCCCGGCTGCAGCTGTGGCTCAAGGTGGGCGCCGATTGATTGCACCCAAGCCCTGGGAAGAGGAGGCTCTGCCACTGTCAGCAACGCTGAGGACACACAGGGATGACGTGCCCCGATTCGGGGAACATTACCCTGGAGATACTGGCGTGATGTCATTCCACTTCACAGCGGGGGCCCCAGCTTTCAGGCCAGCATTAAGGACAAGTGCTGTTGCCATGTGAAAAAGTTATTTTCCCAAACAATGAACAATCCTAGTGATGTCATAGGCCCTGCCAGAGGGCCCAAATCAAATCGGTTCTGGTGCTGGGGCAGCCTCCTGTGACACTATCCTGAGGGGATGACTCTTCCTGTGTTGGGGGCAGAGAGCGGAGAGGCCGGGGGTCTTCAGGTGCGGGCCCTGGATGTATCTATGTTCACATTTCAAAGTGGTTTTCACTCAGGGGAAGGTGGGGCTCAGCAAAGAATTGCGCAGATCAAGGAGCAGCAGAAATGGGGGCCTCCCCCTGCAGCAGCAGCCCATGGGTCAGAAGTGGGGCTGGCATCGTGGCAAGCCAGTGCATCCCAGGGTGGAAGGACTAAATGAGTGGCCACAGAACGGGGATCACTGGAGCAGGAGGTGGCCTCCCCCATGCGCCTTCATGCCTGGCTGAAATCTAATCCTCATTCTTGGGCCCTCATGTCACGGCCCAGGCCTGCCTTCCCAGCGGCCTGATGCAGTCAAGCTGTTCCCACTCTTCTCTCTTCCTCCAGAGGAAGGACCTTTGCCGATGAAGTCATGGGAATAGAAGCTCCCTCTGCCCCGCAAACAGTGGGACTGTGAAGTCAGCTTGTTGTGTGGCCTCCCGAGGCCCAGGCGGGCGGCCGTCGCTGTTTACTGGGCCTTGCAAGTCCATGACGTCATCTAATATGCAAATCATGTGATTATCCCCATTGCACAGATGAGGAAACTGAGGCTCAGATCTTGGGACTGGCCCAAGATCACGGAACCATCAAATGAAACCACATCCAGGTCTGGCCCCTACAACTGAGGTCAGTTGCTCTGAAGAACCGACAGATTTAGTTCAATTCAGTGAGCATTTGTGCAGTTCCCGCAACGTGCCGGCACCAGGCCGAGCCCTCAGAATACACTGTGGCCTCCTGCATGGATGTGTGGGCCGTCTCGGGCCTCACGGGGGACAGTTCTTTCTCACTTCTGCCCAGAGGGTCTCTTGAGTTTTCTGCTAATTGTCTACATGGTTTTAATAGATTAATTAAAATAATCATCTTTCGCTCACCTCTCAGTTGAACGCAATGCCATTTTGGAAAGAATCACATTCTTAAATGTGACTGTGATCAAAATCACCTTGGCATCTGACGGAGTCATGATGGCTCCTGGGGTCTGTTCCAAACAGGACACTTCCCCCATGGAGATTCCTCACTCTGACAGCCACACACCTGGCTGCCCTGCCACGTACCTGGTGCTGCAGAGCCTGGGAGAAGCGGCCACACTTCAGAGCAAGCAGCTGGCACCACACCGGGCATTGGGGATGGACAGTACAGACGTGTTTCCTGGGTATGTGGCTGTGCCCTCTCTCCTTAAGCCATTGGCACATTCTCCATCCATACACATGCTTTCAACTGGATCAACTGATGGCCCAGCCAACTGGAGTAGTGGCCTGTATCCGTCTGTTTTCTTTCTATAAAGGAAAACTTGAGGCTGGGTAATTTATAAAGAAAAGAGGTTTATTTGGCTCACAGTTCCACAGGCTGTACAGGAAGCATGACGCCAGCATCTGCTTCTGGTGAGGCCTCAGGAAGCTTCCCCTCATGGTAGAAGTGGAAGGGGAGCAGGTGTGTCACACAGAGAGGGAGCAAGGGAGAGCAGGGGAGGTGTCAGGCTCTCTAACGACCAGCTCTGTGTGAACACACCACCATTACTGCACCACGCCATGCCTGAGGGGTCCGCCCCGTGATCTAAACGCCTCCCACCAGGCCCAGCTCCAACGCCAGCGATCAGACTCTACATGAGATTCGGAGAGGACAGATCTCCAAGCTATGTCATGGTCTACCTGACTACGGAAAACTGTCAGGCGACCAGTCCATTTAATTACAGTCACCTGAGGGTGTCAATGGCCTGATTCCAGGAACCACTGTCCCTGCCTGAATAGAGAAGATGCTGGATAATAAAAGTGGCCTGTCTGGCAGGTGTTGGGAAACTCAAGTCCACTGGAAGTGGCTGGAAGCATGCCTAGGCCCTTTTGGGCTTACCTGGGGACCTGAGGGAGCTGAGATAGAGTTGGCGGTGCTGAGCCTGGCTCAGGGCCCTGTGTGCCCACTGAAGGCTGAGGGGCCTTAGTTTCCCCAGCATCTTCTGTGGGAAAGATAACACGCACCTACCTGGAGGACATGAGCACGTGGGGCTGGGGAGGTGGGTTTCACTCGCACACCCCTGTGGGCTTTTGCACATGTTCCAAGGCTACGCGCTCTCCTTTCTAGAAGCCCATATTAGCCTCAAGACTTCTAATGAGTCCTTGCTGTCCTGGGATTTTGATGGTAGAAGGGGGTGCCTTGGCTGCCCTATGACTGTCGCTTGGTGAGTGCATTAATGTCCCTTCCTGCAAAGCTCTCAAGTGGGTGACGTGTGCCAGACATTCTGGCCGCCATCCTGGTGCCCTGGCCACCTTCTCCACCTGTTCTCTGTCCCCAGTTGGCCACTACAGCCTGTCAATGGCCTCTCTTCCTTCTGGGTTCTGGTTGGGTTTGACCTGTAGGAGGTGCTAGTGGGAGACAGGGGGCAGGCCGGAGAGAGAGGGTAGATGGACTCTGCCACCTCCTCCCAGCTGGGCAACAGGGGTGGTGGATGCATTCCCCCGCCAAGGCCCTCTCTCAGCAGCTCCCTGGAGTCTGTGTCTGCCCTTTCCCTTCCCCCAAGACAGAGGGGGTTGCGCTCCCCGCTGCTGCTGTCCTGGGACGCCTCTCCAGCCTCTGGGCTCCCTTCACCCTGCCCACAGCATGGGGAGAGGCCGTCGTGAAACTCTCCTTAGGCTCTCACCCCAATACCCAGCAGGCGCCCCTTTCCTCCTGGTGCCATGAAGGGTGCGATTGTCCCCTGAATCAGGAGCCCAGCTGATCGGGCGAGGTGCACTTTGGCACCTCAAAGCTGGGAGCCAGGACCTGCAGAGGCCCACGCCCTCCACCCATGGACCGCCCATGTTCCTGCAGGTGTGCAGGGGTGGAGAGGTCTATGCTCTGGCATGCCGCCCTTTCGGCTACTTTGTGATCAAGGTTAGCCTATTTTGACATTTCATGTCTTCAGTTGTATTTTTATTTATTTTAAAATATTCCTGCAGAAATGGTTTACATGGAGGCTTTGTTTTTAAACAGCCCCTTGGCTGACCTCCTTCCATCACTATCTAGAACACATTTCAGATTTCCACGTGGAAACAGAGCCCAGGGCCCCAGAAACCCTCACCTGTGCTTCATCCAATCTACCTGCCACTGAAGGTCTCCTCAGCTCTGGGCTCTTGTTCCTCTGGAAGCACCCAGTCCTCCAGGGTCAACTCACTTCTCCCACACCTTGTAATCCCAGCACTTTTGGAGGCTGAGGAGGGTGGGTCACCTGAGGTCGGGAGTTCAAGACCAGCCCAGTCAACATGGTGAAACCCTGTTTCTACTAAAAATACAAAAATTAGCCAGGCGTGGTGATGGGTGCCTGTAATCCTAGCTACTAGAGAGGCTGAGGCAGGAGCATCGCTTGAACCCAGGAAGTGGAGGTTGCAGTGAGCTAAGATCGCACCATTGCACTCCAGTCTGGGTGACAAGAGGCGGAAAAAAAAAAAAAAGAAAACTGCTGTGAGAGGCAGGTCTGGGAGCAAAGCAGATCCCTACCTATGGAAGCTCAAGAGACCCAGGGGTTCCTGTCCTCAGAACCCAAGGATGTCAGAGGCCCTTCTGGTCCCCAGGGAGGAATCCATGGGCTGCTCCTGGAGAGGAAGCCTGGATCTGGTGGGAGACGGGAGCTGCCCAAGGCCTCTGTGGGGCAACACCAGGGCCTGTGCCTGGCCAGGCCTGACTCCTGACTTCTAGCCCCATGTCCCAGGGCGGAGCCTGTGACAGTAAGGACATGCCACTGGGCACCCAGGGAGCGTCCTTCGTTGTCTCCTTAGCTCCAAAGGTGGGTGTCTCATTCAGGATGAGGGAGAAGCCACTTAGAGCCTAAGCCAGCCGGAGTCAGGCTGCGTGCTGCCAGGGACCCATCAGATGCTACCCCTCGCCCTCAGGAGGCTGCCACCAGTGCACCCAAGAATCACCCCTGGTGGGAAATTCCATTCTGATGCAGAGCCTTTGTTCTGACACAAAGAGACGCAGCAATCAGTTCTGAGAGCAGTCTTTCCTGCTCGCCTCCCTGGGACCCTCCGGCCGGCCCCACGCCCTGCCTCCCTCCTTCCTGGTTTCTCTGTGGGCGCTGCCCGCTGGGTGCAAGAGATGGTTGGGGGCCTCCTTTGTCCACAGAAGCAGAAACACAGCACCGACATGCAAAGGCTGAGTGGGGACCCAAAGCCCACACAGTCAGCCCCGTGTGTGGTGGACGCGGAGCTTGAAGTCCAAAGAGGGGAGGTGGCCTGCCACGGTTACGCTGCTGTGAGCTAGGCAGAAGCAGGCCCACGAGCACCTGGTGCTGACCCCATCTCTGGGGCCTGCCTTCCCCAGCTGCCTCCGCGTTCTGGGACACTCCGTGTTCACCCCACATTCACGCAACTGCTCCAAAAGGCCCTGCAGGGCAGGAGTGGAGCTCACAAGCTCTGGGAATGCTGGCCCAGCCCCCGGCTCCTCTCTCTGAGGTCTCGGTAACCCCAGGGACAGCAGAGCTTCCTGACCCTGTTATGCTGGTGTCCGGCACTCAGGCCCTCGTCACTGCTCAGCTCAGACTTTAGTGTGGTGGCCGCAGAGACCAAGGCTGTGTCCTCCGAGCCGTGCTGTCTGATCACCCCGGTGGCCCAAGCCCGGCCCAAGCCAGGAAGGAATGGTAGCTCCAAGTGAAGAAATAAGTGAAACTGAAAGGGGGCCGTTCCACAGGGTGATGAGGGGCTGCTGGGGGGCCCTTTCTGGGGAGCCCAGCCCTGGCTTAGTGCTCCTGGGTGGAGCTAAAGGGCTGGGTCCACTTGGAGACATCCAGGAAGACGGCGGAGGCCCCGTGGTAGAGCCAGAGCCGGGGCAGGGCGCCGTGGCGGGTCCAGGTGTCCCGAACTGTATCGTAGGCCTCCATCTCCACGTGGTAGTCACCTTCCATGCCCTGCCAGCGGCCGCCCGTCACGTACAGCGCATCGCCCAGTGGCACTAGCGCGCCGTTCTCATGCAGGCTGTGCTGGGACTGCACCTGTACACCGTCAGCGGGTTAACGTCCCATGGCGGGAGCCGGAGAGCAGCGCTGAGGGTGCCCTCAGCAGGGTTGGGGGGGGTGGCAGAGAGGATGGCCAGCCACTTGGCCCAGATCCCCTCCACAGCACGAGCACAGGGTCCCTGGGCAGCCCACCCCAGCCGCTCCAGCCTCCTCAGACTCTTCTTTTGGTGGGGAGGCCCCTTTCCCTCTCTGACCCTCAGCCCTCAGGATGACAATTCTACCCCCTGCAGTCAGAGGGGGCCCTAAGGCCCGAGCCCAAAGCTGCCTCCCAGGGAGGTCTGGGCTGACTCGAGGCCTCACCGAGGCTTCGCTGTCTCACAGGAGACGGGTGTGGCTCAGCCCTGGCAGACACCCAGGAAGAGCCTAGCCCACCGTGGGCCCCCTTGCCTCACCCCTGCACCCCTGCTCAGTCCATGGCCTTGGGAGTGTCCCCGGGAGGGATTGTGGGGTGAGGGCCAGTGACTTTCCAGAGGCTGGAGAGAGGTGCGGCTTCAGGAAGAACCTGGGCGGGTGGGAGGCAGGAGGCCGGTCTGTGGCCTCCAGATGAAGACAGGGAAGAGATGAGGCCCCAGGCCCAGAGGGGGCAAGGCAGAGTCCTGCTGTGCTGGGACCTGAGGCTGGGACAATGGCCTGGGCCGGAGGAAGGCCTGGCTGTGGCCCAGCTGAGAGGGCCCAGGCTGACACGCTGGCCTGGCAGAGCCCACCCTGCACCTGTCTCACCACTGTAATGGGGGCCCTGGGTCAGCTGAGCAGTGACGCCAGGGGACAGCTGTGGGCAGCAGGATTGCAGAAGTCCTGTTGTCACCACGCCAGGAGCCTGCAGGGTGGCTGCAGGAAAGAGTGCCACCTTCTCAGACTGCAGGGACTGGGAGCCTTGGGGCAGGTGGGCAGGCCCAGGGCATCTGGTTTGGTGCCAAGACCCACCCCCAACCTCCTGGGCACTGTCCCCTCCACCAGGGAGGCCGCCCAGACGTCCACCTCCCGCCCCTTCCTCAGGGACTGATGGCCAAAGAGCGGGCCATGGTGGGATGGTGCTGAGGACCATAGGAAGGCCCCGGGGCTGGCGGCTCTCACCTCCCCTCAGCTCAGGAACCCCCTCCCTGACTTGGCCACCCTGAGGCAGAGGACGCGCTCCCTCCTGGTCCCTATAGCACCCTCCAATCTGAACCTGGTTTTTCTCCCTGAGAAGGAGGACAGACCACTCCTCTGTAGGAAGCTGGGCGTGCAGGGGAGAGCACCTGTGGCCGGCAACCCCAAACCACGTTCTCCCACTGTCACTGTCCCCCCTAGCCTCAAGGGGGCTCGGGCCAGGGCACTGTTGTCGCCTTGTAGCCTGGGGGGAATCTCAACCTGCACCACCCCCTTTGTTGTGGGCCCTCTGTGGGCACCCCAGCCTGTGCTGTCCCCTTCGCAGTGGGCCCTCTGTGGCA
>NC_045444.1:124295319-124325787 GCF_002776525.5 Piliocolobus tephrosceles | reverse complement strand
CCCAGCCTGTGCTGTCCCCTTCGCAGTGGGCCCTCTGTGGCACCCCATCCCTCACTTCCCAGGCTGGCTCTCTGATGTCAGGAGTCCCAAGCAGGGGCTCACACGTTGGGGGAGGGGGTGACCCACCTTCTGCCACAGGTTGGCCCCGGGGTCGTACACGTAGACCTTCTTGGTGTTGTCCCCGATGAGGTAGAGCTCCCCGTGCAGTGCGGCGCAGCGCGGCGAGGACAGGTACTTGGGCAGGAAGGGTGAGGCGATCACACTCCACACGTCTGCGGGGGCACAGGCACCGGCCACCATCACCAGGGTTGCCAGTGAGGGCACTGGCACTGCCCCCCACTCTGAGGGACCCCGGACTCAGTGCCTCTCTGAACCTCAGTGAACTCGTCTGTGAAATGGGAGTAGGTTCCCGTGGTGCAGCTGGGAGGGACCCACACCTGCCTCTCACCCAGCCTTGATCTTCCCCCTGGGGACAGTGACCCCTCACAAGGCTGCAGCATAGGTGAGGGGCCTGTGAAGGGTGCAGGGATCCCTCAGGTCTCTCCCTGTTGGGGGTGCTTTGGCCTGACTGCCACCCCACCCACCCCACCTGACTGACTGGGGCCCCTCCCTGCCCAGCCCCCAACCCCGGGCCTGGTACCCAGGTGGGCCTTGCATGGACCCTGGGCCCAGCCAGTCTCTTGAGGGTCCTCACATCCACGCCTCAGAATGGGGTCTGCCACCATCTACACTGTCCAGAGGGTGAAACAGAACCGGAGACCAGGGTCAGGGGTGGACGGCTCAGAGTTCGGGGAGGCTGAGCTGGGCCTCCAACTCTGGCACAGAGTCCAGAACGCAAGATGGGCCTCAGGGCCTCAGAGGTTGGGGGTCACTACTTCTGGTCTGTGAGGCCCTTTCGGGTAGAACAGTCAGGCAGCTGCCAGGTGCTGGGCTCAGGTCACTGGCACCCTACCCCCAGCCCCAGCCCCAGCCCGCTGCTGCCCTAAGGCCTGAGCAGGACAGATGTGCAGCTCGCCTCTGCGCTGGGACTCTGCGGAGGTGACGCAGTGGGTCCCCGACCCTTTGGGCCCCTGCTTTCCTCTGCGTCCCCTCCTCTTTGTGAGAGGCTGCGGCCACCAGCTCTCTCCACCCCGGGCCCCGTCTATCCTCAGGAGCCCCCATCCTCGCCATCGCTGCCAGCGGACTGTCGTCTGTCAGAGGGGCCTGTGGTCCTCTGTCCTCGGTCCCTGAGCCCCGCCCACCTGTGACAGGGTTGTAGCACTGCAGGGCCAGGGCGTTGTACTTGCAGGCGCTGGAGCCCACCAGGTAAAGCCGGCCCCGGCAGCCGGCGGCCGAGAAGTTGCTGACATATTTGAGGGCTGGGCTGATGGGCGTCCAGCTGTCCGTGTAGGGGTCGTAGCTCTCCACCTCCACCACGTCCAGGGTGGTGCCTGCGGGGTGAGGGCGGGGGCAGGTCAGGGCTGGGGAGGAGAGGGGAGGCCTGGAAACTCAGGGGCTGGGGCTTTGTGAGGCAGCAGGGACCACCGTGGTGGGAAGCGGGGTGGGCTCCCCATTTCACAGATAGGGAAGCTGAGGCTCTGAGAGGCGCCGGCACCTCCCAAGGCCACCCCGCCAGGAAGCGGTGTAGGGGATGGACCGTTGGGCCTAGAAATGCCCCACTCTGGGGCCGATGTTCGGGAACGGGGTGGCAGGGAGTAGTCAGGAGGCTGCCCACCCCCAGGCCCCTCATGTGCCGAGAGTCATTTCCCGGAGTGCTCTGAACCGGAATGGAGGACGCCAGCCCTGGGAGGGCAGGTTGAGACCCTGGAGCTGTAGGCAGCTCTCTCCCAGTCCCAGATCCAGTCTGAGTGTGACAGTGATGGGGGCGCCTCCTGGGGAGACCAGGCCTTGGCCTGGGCCTCTGTGAGCACCTGGGGACCTCACAAGCCCTGGGCTCGGGAGACCTGGGTGCTTTCTGCCATCTGGTTGGGGACACAGTAGCCACTGAGAGAAAGGGGACAGCTGGGACAGGTGGGGCATTAGAAGTGGCCTCAAGACCAGTTCATCACCTACAGAGCTTTTGGGCCACATGTGTTTTGTTTTTCTTTTTTTTTGAGACAGGGTCTTGCCCTGTCACTGAGGCTGAAATACAGTGGTGCGATAACGGCTCATTGCAGCCTCGACCTCTCAGACTCAGTCATCCTTCTACCTTGGCCGGCACGTGACACCATGACTGCCTTTTTTTTTTTTTTTTTTTTTTGAAATGGAGTCTCACCCTGTCACCCAGGCTGGAGTGTAATGGCTCGATCTCGGCTCACTGCAACCTCTGCCTGCCTCCCAGATTCAAACAATTCTCCTGCCTCAGCCTTCCGAGTAGCTGGGATTACATGTCCAGCTAATTTTTGTATTTTTAGTAGAGATGGGGTTTCACCATGTTGGCCAGGCTGGTCGCGAACTCCTGACCTTGTGATCCACCTGCCTCGGCCTCCCAAAGTGCTGAGATTACAGGCGTGAGCCACTGCACCCGGCCTGGCTTTTTTTTTTTTTTTTTTTTTAATGGGCTGGGGGCAGTGGCTCCCTCTTGTAATTCCAGCACTTTGGGAGGCTGAGGTGGGTGGACCACCTGAGCCCAGGAGTCTGAGACCGGCCTGGTCAATATGGTGAAACCCCGTCACTACAGAAAATACAAAAATTAGCTGGGCATGATGGCACGCACCTGTGGTCCCACCTACTCAGGAGGCTGAGGTGGGAAGATTGCTCCCACCTGGAAGATGGAGGTTGCAGAGAGCTGAGATTACTCCACTGCATTGCATTCCAGCCTGGGTGACAGAGCAAGACTGTCAAATAAAAATAAATAAATAAATAATTTTTAAAAGGGAGATAGGGTCTCTCTATGTTGCCCAGGCTTGTCTCAAACTCCTGGGTAACATAGAGAGACCCTGTCCTCCTCCAAGCAGTCCTCCTGCCTTGGCCTCCGCCAAGTGCTGAGATTGCAGGAGTGAGCCACCACACCTGGCCACATTTTGTTTTCCAATGTTCCTTTAATCAGTGAAGGCTCCTGGGTGACTCCTTGCTGTAGCTGCAGGTGCTGGCGGGTGGGTGTGGCTGTCCTCACTGGCCCCTCCTGCAGGAACCTCTCCTGAGGCCTGAGTCACCATCTTGCTCTCTCTGTCCCAGCACAGCAGAGGCACTGGGAGCTGGCCAGGGAGGACACCCGGGCTGTGGGTCTCGATGGCCCACCTGCTCAGGAGCCCTGGCCTGTGGCTTGCCTGCCCCACCAGACAGCGAGCCCTGAGGGTGGCAGTGGGAGCGGCATCTCTGTGGTCTCTGAGGCCAGCATGGGGCTCTCTGTTCCTATTGCTGCAGGGAAGAGAGGCTAGAACCAGGCCCCAGGGAGGAGTGGAGAGGAAGGCCTCACCGCCGATGGCGTAGATCTCCCCGTTGAGTGCTGCGCTGGCATGGTTGGTGCGGGCCTTCAGCATGGGCGCCACGGGCTTCCAGGCGGCCTCCTTCAGTGGGAAGCACCAGGCCTGGGTGGTTGACCAGGTGTCTGTCTTGGTGCCCCGAGAGCCACCTGCCGGGAGAAGTTCTGTCTACATGGGTACCACCAGCCTGGGGCACCAGGGCAGTGGGGTCTGGGTACCAATGTCCAGGGGCCTCTTCCCATGCCAGGCCACGATCTCCAGCATGGTGAGCCAGGGGTGGGACCAGCGTGGCGCAGTCGAGCTATGTGACTGCACAGGCCCCTCCATCCCCCACAAACAGGGATGACAAGATCAGTGGTTTCAAGCCCTCATCAGCGGAAGCTTGTCCCCTCCTAAATCTTACAAGGAACCCCAATTTCTAAGATAGGAAAGAACAAAGTGACCCCTGCATCACATGACTCCTTCTGGGGACCAAGACGGACATCTGGTCAACCACCCAGGCCTGGGGCTTCTCACCGAAGGAGGCCACCTGGAACCTCGTGGCGTCCACAGCAGCCACGCCAGCGTGGCATTCAGCGGGGAGGTCTGGAGCTTCCCCTGAAGGAGCTGTGCGATGCAGGGCTGGGCCCACGCTAGCCTGTGTACAGAAGCAGCTCCCAGCTCCCATGAGTGACCACGGATTTGAAATGTCCTTGTTTTCACATGCATGGAAAGGCCTCGACAAGCCTTGACTAACCATCAGAGACCCCCCTCAGTGTGGGGAGTTGCACTGAGCCCGGTGCTTGGCAGGCAGGGCATCCCTGGAAGGGTCCCTGAGCTGCCTACCTGTGACATAGATGTTGTTGTTCAGGGCCGCCAGGGAGAAACCCCACTTGTGGTAGTCGGGGAAGTCTGGAAGCGCCATCCACCTCTCTGGCAGAAGGAAAGAGGCAGAGGGTCAGGCTGCCAGGCTCCCTGCTGGGGCGGTCCCCACTACCCCTTCCCAGGTGCCTTTCCGTGCACCAGGTGCAGAAATGCCCCCCTCACTGGTGGGGAAAGGGAAGGGCAGGGGGACACTGGTGCAGGGGCCCAGGGGGTCCTGGGTGCTCTGGATTAATGCGTCCCCCCACCCCCTCCGCAGAGCCTGGCACTCTGAGTGGACACAGGATAGCTCCCTGGAGAAGCAGGAAGGCTTTGGAGGCCGGGGTCTTACCTTGACCCTGCAGTTGACCCCACTGACCCCAAATGGACCATTCAGCCCCTGGGGCTGGCCTGTCGGTTAGATGCGGTGTGGGTTAAGTGGCCTGATCTGTGGGTGTCACTAGTGTGTGATAACACCAACAGCATGCCTGCCTGCCTGCCTTCCTTCCTTGCACCCTCCCTGCCCTCCAGGCAGCCAGGCACATACAGGGGATCAGGCACAGGCCTTGCAGCAGGCAAAGCGGGTCCAAATCCCAGCTGTTGTGCCCCAGCTGTGTGTCCTTGGGCAAAGCCCAGGCTCAGTTTCCTTGCTGTAGAGTGGGGCTGACCCCTGCCTCCCAGGAGCTATGGGGACCCTCATGGGACTGCTCACTGATGGTGGCTGTTAGGATGATTGCTGCTCGGCTCGTGGGGTGGGGCGGAACGATGTGCCCAAGTCAGGCCTGCCTCTCAGAGCTACAAGAGGTAAACTGAGGCAAAAGATGTGAAAATTCTTTGGAAAATCAAGACAAGACAATAAATGTGGAAATGGTAAAGTCCTTTAAATGGACATATTTTGGGTGTTTGTGGAAGAGCCCCAGGCCTTCGGGATGTCCCCTGGGAAGACACTGTTTACTGTTCATGACCATTTTTGGGAGATGCGGAATTCCAGGCCTCCCTGGGAGCAGAGCCTGGCACTGTGGGCAGGGACCGTGTCCCTGTGACTCATGGCTCTGTCACCCCAGGGAGGGGGTTGCCCAGCCATCAACAGGCCCTTCCTGCCAGCGCCCCGCCTCCCGGCTGGGTCTGAGACAGCTGCTCCCTCCTGACGCCAGCCCCAGACCCCTCTCATCAGCCCCTGACCCGAACAGCTGGCCTCGGGCTTCCTGGAGTCTGCCAGCCTCTGACACCAGGGAGATGATTGGCGACCTGCCTGGTGGCCCCATGATACCAGCCAGCCTGCATCAGCCCTTTCCAGAGGACCTCCCGGGGCCAGTGCAGGGGGCCTCCAGAACCGCTGCGGGGCCCTCATGCCTCCTTTCCCGCCAAATGGCGGACCTGGCCTCAGTGCCCACTTCAGGGCTCCCTACAACTGTGTAAGGAAACAGCAGGAGCCCATTTCACAGATGAGGAAGCTGAGGCTCAAAGAGGCGAGGTCACCTGTTTGAGGGCTGGGATTACAACCCCGTTTGGGCTGACCCAGAAGCTGAGCTCTCACTCCTCCAGCTGCCTGCACCCCTTTACTCCCCACCCCGCTCTCCCCTTGGGGTCTCGATTCCCCCGGCAGGTGCACTGAGCGGGGGGCATGGGGAGGAGGCAGCGGTCAGGCCGCCCACTCCACAGAGTGCAGTCTGGGCCGTGGAGCCCTGTACCCCAGCCCCAGGGCCTAAAAGGGACCAGAGTCCTGGGCTCTGGTTGCAGGGAAAGGGAACAGCAGTGCCCCCCAGCTTACCTCCTCACTGGGGTGCCACTGGCTCCTCTGCAGCCCCCAGGTGAGGCCCACCCAGGCATGCCCCTCACAGTGGCCTCACACAGCTACTGGTCCTCTGCGAGCCTCATTCGCTCCACCTGCAAGGTGGACACAGCGGCTCTCGCCAGAGCGAGGGACAGCAGGTGGGCTCAGACGCGGGAGGGGTACTTACTGGCCTTGCTGTTGTAGAAGGCAAAGTTCCCAAGGCGGGGAGTGGGCTCCTCACCTGCCTCATCCTCCTCCAGCGCCCGCCCGCCCACCACCACCAGGACCTCCTCCAGCTTCTGCCGGAGGGCGAGTGGTGCCTGTGGGGTGGGAGGCCAGGGTCAGGGCAACAGCAAAGTCTCCCCATGCTCTGAGCCCCCGTATGCCCTGGGCAGGCCTCAGCACGTGTGTGCATGCGTGTTGCTGGAGATGGTGTGTGCCCGAGTGCACAAGCTGCTCCCTCCTTGCACTACCTGCCTTTCAGGGGCATTCCTGAACCACCTTCAGAACCAGCCCCACAGCAGGTATGCAGCGCCATGCACAAGCTTCTCCCCATCCCTGCTCCCTGGGTGGCCTCCAGCAGGCGGCACAAGGGTGTCCCGGCTCAGTGGGAAACGCTGGCTGTCTTAGGAACGGCCGGTAAGCAGTCACTGCCTAGGGCTCCCAGAACCCCAGGCTCCCCAATAGCCGCCCGTGCTGGCCCCCATATGGAACCCCCAGATCTCCCACTGCCAGGAGTTAGAATACTAGGTGACTGCCTACTGGCAAGGCTCTGAAGCCAGCTCCAGAAGGAGGCCAGGTGCTCTGTGACTGGCTGGAATCCAGTGGGGACAGGGGTTAGGGTTTAGCCCACTACTCACTCCACCCTTGGCCTGAGGACCATCAGCCTGAGCCACTCTTTGTCCTCAGACTTGGTTCTAAAGGAGTACCCTGGAGCAAGGCCCCTGAACAGGGTGTCCGGCAGCTGACGGTGCAGCCACTCCCAGACCTGTCACTCCATCATGACCTGCTGTGCCCACCAGGCCCACTGCCAGCACAAACAGGAAGTAGCACCCCACAAAAGCTCGGGTGGACTACCAGGCCTGTCTGTGCCTCCTTGCCTGTGCATAAGCTGCACCACCTTCCTGGATGGTTTTCCCCTCTTTTCCTCCCTGTGAGCTCCTATCCCTCCTCTAAGGCCCAGCTCACATGCTGCCTCCTCCAGAAAGCACTCCCTGACTGCCAGCCCCTCCCAGAATGCATCCTGGGCATATATTTGGCCCTTCCACACTGCCTGACGTCTGTTTCCAGGCTTGTCCCACTGAGCTGCAGGCTCCTTCAGGACAGGGTCAGATCTTACCACTTCTACATTCCCCTGCCCCTTGCACCCAGGGTGTGACACGCACACAGGCACGATCTGCACTTGAGGGGTGAATGGTGATGTCCTTATAGGGAACTGGCCCAAAAAAAGGAGCACTGCAAGGTCAGAGTGCACCTTGGAATGTCCACTGCTTACTCTGTCCTGATTCAGGTGGGGTTTCTGGGGCTCTCCTCCCTGCTTCCCAGGAATGGGGGCCTCCCAGCTGCTCACTCACCCCGTCATGGCCCTGGGACAGGGCTGCCCGGCACGCCTCTGACTCCTGGATCAGGGGCTCTGTGGCCAGCAGTTGTTGCACACAGGGCCTGGGCACGGCGTCCAGGTGCACTAGGCTGAGCAGCTCAGGCAGGTGGGAGGCTCGGGCCTGTGGGTCATGGCGCACCCAGCGCAGCAGGGCCTCAAGTCGGCTTTGCTCTGGCTGCACCTGCAGCAGGTCACTGGCCAGACAAGTGACCAGCCGGTCTCGAGGAAGCTGCAGGAACTCGTCCTCACGTGCCACAGCCTCAAAGTTCTCTCGCAGGAAGGCCCAGGCCTTGGCAGCCACGCCCAGCAGCCCTTGCTGCTCCCCAAACTCACAGATGCCCAGGCAGTTGGCAGCATCCAGTTGCTGCTGCAGGTAGCGGCCGCAGACTTTCTGCACCGAGGGGAAGTGCAGGCGTGCAGCCGTGCGTGTCAGTGCTTCCACATTGCCCTGGGTGATGGTCAGCCGGCCTGTGTACACGAAGTCCACCAGTTGCCCCACCACAGCTGGCTCCACGTCCCGCAGCTCCACGCGCGCAGAGAAGCTCTCGGCAAAGTCACCCGCAAACATGGCATGGAAGTAGGGGCTGCTGAGTGCCAGGAGGCCACGGTGGCATGGCAGCTCCCGGCCGCCCACCAGCAGTGTGACATCGGCCAGCTTGGGCTGAGAGCGCAGCCGCTGCAGGCCCTCCAGCATGTCCTGGGCATGCGAGGGCAGGTGGAAATCCAGGTCATCCACGTTCCGTACCATGATGCTGTGCCCACGGGACCCTCAGCAGCCCACCCACTCAAGGGAAGAAGTGCCTGGAGCTGCCCGAGCTCCTAGGAGAGAAGAGAGCAGGGTCAGCCAAGTGGGGATGGTCTCATCCTCCTGAGGGACCCATCCAGTCTGTCCATCAGCCCTTTCCATCCACTGACAAACACAGGATGAGCACCGACCATGTGCAAATCACTTTGCTCACCATCTGCCTCAAGCCACCCCCAGAACCCTGTAAGGTAGGGTAGGTGTCATTCCTGTTTGCAGTGAGGAAATCGAGGTTCAGAGGGGTGGGAGACCTACCCATGGCCAGGCATTCAGGACAAAACAGGGCTGGCAAGAGAACCCATGCCCTAGGTCTCATCCACAACCCTGGGCTACACGGAGCCCACCCCCTAAGGGCCCCAGAGGCACCCAAACTCCCGGAGGCATCCTCTGTCCCAGATCCCACATTGCTGGGGAGGCCATTTGGGGGCTGCAGCAGCTCCTGCTCCCATGGTGCTCCCAGGCACTAGGCCACGTGCCAAGCATGCAGAGGAGCTGTGCATTCACCACTCAGCCACAACAGTCCTGGAGGGGGGGGTGTAATCATTGCTCCTTTTACAGCTGGGGAGACTGAGGCACAGAAGGTTTCAGTCACTTGCCCAAGATCACACATCTAGGCAGTGGTGAAGCTGGAATTTGAACTCAGAGCTAGGCTTGGGGGCCCAGGCTCTGAACCCTGCATTCCACGTGGCCTGCTGGAGGTTGCTAAACAGAAACGGCCAGCCAAAGGCAGCGTTCTGGAGGGTTTCGCATCACCACTCTCCTATGGTTGAAGTCAGCAAGGCTGCTTACAGGCTCATGTAATTATACGCATGTGGTTTATGTCCTTCTGGCACTGCACCCTAAGACAACCGTCCCTAGGAGAGATCAAGTCTGTGCACAAGCCTTTGACCCGGGTCACCCCAGGGGGAAAGGCTGCGCCGCGGAGAGGCCGTTCGCCCGCTAGGGGGCGCCTCGCGGAGCCATCCCGGGCAAGAGAGGCGGCCGTGCGTCCACAGGTACAAAATGCGTGGGAACGCCAGCGGCATGGAAATGACAAAGCTCAGCTGGAGAACCAGGAGGCCAAGAGTCTGGCCGGGCAGTCACGGTGCAGGTACAGGTGCAGGCAGTGGGAGCTAGGGCTCCCCGACTTCCCGACCCGGGTGCCACCTCTTGACCCCAGAGCGGGGAAGCACCTGGGAGTCCACAGGGCCTCGCGGACCAACCCGGGCTCGCGCACAGGGCAGCTCAGGCGGCCGGCGGCCCCACGCCCCAGCATCCCGGCCGGTACACGAGGTACCCACCCAACACTGCAGGCATGAGAATCCTGCCTGGCCCCTCCCCAGGAGGCCCTGGCCCCGACGAAGGCCGTTCTGCCCTTCCTGGGCAGCTGGGAGATGAGCTGGGGCCTGAGTAGGCGATGGGGCTGTCCCTGGGCCACCGCCTGCAGGCCTCGCATTCCCATCATTGTTGTGCTCCCTTGGGCCAGCTGCTGCTGGGGTGATGGGCCGGCAGGCGTAAGCGCCCCCACTTTCCCTGGGGACCTCAGGGGTGCCTGCTGACACCTGTCACCCTGCAGTCCCTGCATGGGTCAGGGGCTTCCTGAGGGTCTCAGAGCCTCACCCCAGTGCCTGCCCAGGCCCGGAGTGAGGAAGCTGAGTGGGCAGGACAACAAAAGGCCTGAGCCCAGCAAGGCTGGCGACCGTGGCTGAGTGGCCCTGGCTGCCATCCGAGGGGTGGCCCAGCCTCCCCCTCCCACCTCTCCAGCTGGAACAGAGGGAAACCTGTCTCCTGAGCCCCCACCCTGAGGAGCCTGGCTTGGCCGCTGGCAGGGGCCAGGGGTGTCTCTGAAGCACTCGGCTGTGATCCTGGCCTCCGGGGCCTAACCCACCCTCCCCACTGCTCCCTGCTGGGTCCCCCTGCCCCAGAGCCCCCTGGATCCTACCTCTCACTCAGCCTGGACCTCGAAGCTGAGAACACAGACCCTGCCTAGCCGGCAGCCAGGGGACACGGAGGCCTGCAGGGCGGGGCAGGGCGGGGCTGGTGGCCTCGTGGGGAGGGTATTTTTAGCCTCTGTCTGCAGGGCGGTGGGAGGGTCAGGTGGTGAGGGCTGGGCTGGTGGGGGAAGGAGCGAGATGCCGGCTCCTCGGTGACTGTCAGCTCAGAAAGCCCATCGAGGCCTTCCAGGGACTTGCGGCCTAGGACAGACATCAGGAAGGGAGTCCAGGGCAAGCACAGGTGAAAGCTGTGGCGGTGGAGCTGGCTGGTGGGGGCAGGGGTGCAGCTTCCCCACCTGCTTCCTCATCTACAAGATGGGGACAGTGGAGCCCGTGGTGGGGGCCTGGGGTCGCAGAGAGCCTCAGCCCAGGGCCAGGACACCGACAGGTGCTGCCCTCGCTGTTGATGTCAGTGGCACCTATGTGTCCTCTTGTTCTGTTGTCACATGGGAAAACGTGATTATCATGAAAAAGCACAGCTGGTTAGCAGAGGCTTTCCAAGCTGGGAGTCCATGGTGGTGGTGAGGGAACTTTGCCCAGAGAGGGAAGGCGCCACCCTCAGCTGCCCCGCCCAGCTAGCGCAGGTAGGAGAGACGCTGGGGCTGCCTGTCCTGCTACCCCATGGCCTTGGCCTCGGGGCTGCCCAGGGCGGCTAAGAAACAGGGTCATCTAAAAATACAGCAGTGGACTCTCAGCTTCCTGTCCAGCGCTTGGTTCCCAGTAGTCGCAGGGGGAAGCCCTCACGCCTGGGACTGACCTGGGCTCAGAACCACAGGCCCTGACCAAGGTCAGGTGGGTTGAGTTGGGGACCGAGGAGGCTACGGGACATTTCCCACACCAGTGCCCAGAGCAGAGCTTTGTGGCTGAGGAGCTTCAGGTGCATGGGAGAGAAGCCCTCAGCCCTCTATCCATCGGCCACGTGGGCCTGACCAGCATGACCATTTCCAGGTGTGCTGCGACCTAGAGGAGCTGGGGAGTGTCGGGTCTGGCTGTGGCCTCCTGATGCTACTATGGATTGTCCTAATGCTCTTACAGACCAGAGAGGCCCAGGTGACCCCTAGGGAGACAGAACCCCACTCCTGCTCCTGAGACGCACACAGCCTATGGAGGGGAAGCTCACCCACAAATTACTGCCAAGTCTGCAAGGTGCCCTCTGGGTTACCTTCCATAGGGGTTCCCTGAGTCCATGCTTCCTCTGCAGCCCAGCCTGGCCCAGCCATAGCCCAGTCCAGCCCAGCCATAGCCCAGCCATAGCCCAGTCCAGCTCAGCCATAGCCCAGTCCGGCCCAGCCATAGCCCAGTCATAGCCCAGCCATAGCCCAGCCATAGCCCGGTCCAGTTCAGCCATAGCCCAGCCTGGCCCCTGGCCCTGCTCCTGTCCCACACTGTCCCGGGATTTTCCCCCTGGCCTTGGACATCAGCTTCACGTTGGGTGGGGGACGCTTATGGAAGACCCCAACTCTCGCTGTGCCCAGGACCACTACGGGGTGGGCGCTGGAGTGCTGGGTTTCCCCACTGTCCCCGCTGTTTGCAGGCGGAACATGCAGGGTTAATGCGGTCCCAGCTTGGGCTGGAGGAAATGAGGACAGGGGATTCTGATGACAGGCTGCTGTCACGGGGAGCTGGCTCTGCTCGGGGAACAGCACTGCTTGCCAAGTGTGGAGGCCTCACAGCAGCCGTCGTGGGGCTCAGAGTCCCAGCACCTCAGATGACAGGTCAGTTTGGGAAACTCAACACCGGGGGTGCAAAACAGATCCTCATCAACAGATTGCTACTGAGTGGTGCAGTTTTTAAAAATACACTTCTTTCTTTTTATGAGGATAAAAATAACACAAGTTCCTTTTGGAAAACAGAAAAATAAAAAGCAGAAAATGTCACCAGTAGATCATTTGCCATTAACATGCTTCCAGCTCTTTCCTATTGTGAAAATGAGCCTGCCGGCGCGTGTGGGTCAGCGCCCTTTCCTCACACCTTGTTAGATTGTGGGCGTTTCTGATGTGATCAGCACTGGAAGAGTTTCCATTTTTGCCAGGTGCAGTGGCTCACGCCTATAATCCTAGCACTTTGGGAGGCTGAGGCAGGTGGATCACCTGAGGTCAGGAATTCTAGACCAGCCTGGTCAACAGAGTGAAACCCCATCTCTACTAAAAATACAAAAATTAGCCAGGAGTGGCGGTGCACACCTATAGTCCCAGCTACTCGGGAGACTGAGGCAGGAGAATTGCTTGAACCTGGGAGGCAGAGGTTGCAGTGAGCTGAGATCGTGCCACTGCACTCCAGCCTGGGTGACACAGCAAGACTCTGTCTCAAAAACAAAAAAGATTTGCAATTTCATCTCAATAGGATGACATCGCACTTTGTGAAGCTGGGAGTGGTAACCTCCTCCTGTTCGTGGACGTTCAGGCTGTTTTCCATTTGGGACTATTACAACGAAGGTGGCGTCACCTGTGTGATTATTCCCTCAGAATAGACTCTGAGCGTGAAATCACCAAGTTAAAATGTGTGAGGCCAGGTGCAGTGGCTCACGCCTGTAATCCCAGCACTCTGGGAGGCCAAGGCAGGCAGATCCCTTGAGGTCGGGAATTCGAGACCATCCTGGCCAACATGGTGAAACCGCGTCCCTACTAAAAATACAAAAAAAATTAGCTGGGCATGGTGGTGCATACCTGTAATCCCAGCTACTCCGGAGGCTGAGGCAGGAGAATCACTTGAACCCGGGAGGCGGAGGTTGCGGTGAGCCGAGGTCGCACCACTGCACTCCAGCCTGGGTGATAGAGCAAGACTCCATCTCAAAAAAAAAAAAAAAAAAGAAATTGTGTGAGTGAGCTCCCCTCTGCTAGGCCGGGGGCCTTCCAGCTGTGAGGACGTCCCAGGCTGGGTCAGCATGTCAGTCTGCCCACCTCTCGGGCGCCTTACAGCACCTCTCACTCCATCTGGGGTGATTTGGGGCCTGGGTTCCATCGGTCTGTCCTTGTTTCCCTTTCACCAGCACTCTCACCCGTCAGACGGCCGCTCCTTCCCTGCGGACTGGCTGCAGCACCGCTTTCTGTACGTTCACTGTGGGATTTGTTGATTCTTGGGTCAAAACCACCTTGTTTGACGGCATATTGCGCTGTAATGAGGACGTCTCGTATCTGCGATGGAAGCCCCTGCTGCTCTGCCTTATTAGTGATCTCACACTGCATCATCAGCTGCCCCGGAATCCAATGTCCTGGAACAGCACGCATGCGTCGTCTCTCCGTTTCTTCTCGGGAGCGCGTGCGTGGGGTGGCTGCACCTCAGGATATCTCAGGAGGGTCCCACGACGTGCTCAGTCCAACTGCAGTCATCAGAAGGCTGGCCTGGGGCAGGAGGGTCTGCGGGCTGTGAGCTGGAGAACCCATTCCCCCCACGGGTCCCTCCGTAGAGCTGCTCCCAGCGTGAGGCGGCTGCTTCCCCGAAATAAGGCAAGCAGCAGAGATGGAGCCGTGAGGCCTTTCGCAGCCCACTCAGAAGTGATGTCTGCAGCTTCATCCTATTCTGGGGTACCCTGGGTGGAACGGGGCTGCATGCTGTGACCACCCGGAGGCAGGGGTTGCTGGGGGCCTTCGTGCAGGCTGGCCTCCATGGCAGGCTTTGTTCATTTCTTTTAAATGGCCTTCAGAGGCATTAATTCAGAGGCATTAATTTTTTTTTTTTTGAGATGGAGTCTTGCTCTCTCACTAGGCTGGAGTGCAGTGGTGCGATCTCCGATCACGGCAACCTCTGCCTCCTGGGTTCAAACAATTCTCCTGCCTCCCGAGTAGCTGGGATTACAGGCACCCACCACCACAGCCAGCTAATTTTCGTATTTTTAGTAGAGGCGGGGTTTCACCATGTTGGCCAGGATGGTCTCGATCTCTTGACCTCGTGATCCAACTGCCTTGGCCTCCCAAAGTGCTGGGATGACAGGCGTGAGCCACTGTGCCCGGCCGACGTTACATTTTTAAATGAGGCTTTGCATTAAATCTGTGCACCGACATGCAGGGAGCCCGCCCTCTGCACACTGACCCAGCGTAAGGGAGAAGCCGGGGTTCCTGCACTGACCCAGCGTGAGGGAGAAGCTGGGGTTCCTGCACTGCCCTTGGGGAAGGATTCTGTTTTTCCACATCTCCATCCTGCCCTCATCTATGGGCTGGGGACACAGGGCTCCCTTTCCCCTGGATGTTTTCGACTCATCGGGAAGCCCCCAGGCTTTGCGCCTTTGCTTTGCATGTGGCCACCTCACTGATGTTGGCACCTCCAGGGTGCTGTGGCTGCCATCTCTGGTACTTAGTTTTTGTCAATTGAACAACAGATTTATAGGCACCAAACGGGCCCTACAGCTGTGCGTGTGGCATTGCAGGGGCCAGTGCCTGCCTGCTCCAGGCCGGGGACACGTGCTCCCCACGGGTGAGCTGCTGGTGGGTACGGGTTCCAGCTGCCGGGCATCAGAATCGCCTGGAATGTCTTAAAACCCCAGCTTTCCAGACCCACCCCAGGCCAAGGGAATCAGAATCCCTGAGGCAGCTCCCCCAGAGGCAGGGTATGGGCAGAAGGTCATTTAGGGGTCACCCCAAGGCATCCCAGCAGCACTCCAGGGGCCAAGCCTGGATCTAAGCCATACCCCACCCCTCGCCTGGCATTCCACCCCAGGCTCTCCTGGGACCCCTGATGCGAATGTCTGCTGCTGGCCTTGATCCAGCTCCTCAGTTGGGAAACTGAGGCCTGGAGGCCATGGAAGACTTGCCCAAGGCCACAGCGAGTTGGCAGGGACACCCGGAGCCAGGAGGGCTGACTCCCTGCCCAGTGCTCTCTCTTGAGCACCCTCGGCCAGGGAGCAACCTGAGGCCTGCTGCCCTCACCTCCAGCCCCTCCTCTGTCAGGGCCTTCAGAACAACACTGCCAGCAAGGGGTACGTGAGGGGATTCCAGGAGACACCCCCAGCCAAGGGCTCTCCCTAGACCCACCTGCTGCCCCTTGCCCTCTGCCAGCCCTGGGCAGTGGCTGTACTGGGTGGAGCAGCCTCGTCAGTCTCCACTGGGCGCGTGTTGTGGCCAAGAGCCAGGGCCCCACTGACGGAGAAGCAGCGTTCAGGATGCTCCTGGCCGCTCCCAGTGCCCTGCTCATTAGAAACAACTGAAACACCTGTAATCCCAGCACTCTGAGAGGCTGAGGTGGGCAGACTGCTTGAGCCCAGGAGTTCAAGACCAGCCTGGGCAACATAGCAAGACCTTGTCCCTACAAAAAATACAAAAAAAAAAAAAATTAGCTGGGCGCGGTAGCTGACACCTCAGTTTCAGTCACTCGGGAGGCTGAGGTGGGAGGACTGCTTGAGGCCAGGAGGCAGGAGCTGCAATGAGCCGAGATTGCACCACTGCACTCCAGCCTGGACAACAGAGCCAGACCCTATGAAAGAAAGAAAAGAAAGAGAAGAGAAGAGAAGAAAGAGAAAGAGAGAAGGAGAAAAGGAAAGAAAGGAAGAAAGAAAAAAAGGGAAGAAAGAGAAAAGGAAGAAAGAAAAGAAAGGAGAAAGGAAAGAAAAAGAAAGAAAGAGAAAAAGAGACAGATGGAACTCTGAAGTGCTCACTGCATGCTGGTGAGTGTCTGAGATGATGATGCTGATTCCCCAGCACACAGGCCCCTCCCACGTGGGACCTCCGTCCTCCCTCACTGCCACCCCAGGAGCATGAGCTCTGTATGTGTCCCATGCTGCAGATGAGAAACCAGAGGCTCTGAGGGACCAAGGACAATGGCCCTGATATTTCCACAGAGCTGAGATGAGACTCGGGTTTGGTGCCGGGGTCTGTGAGGGCACAGGCGGCTCTCAGGGATGAGTAAACAAGTACAAGAGAGGGGGTGGGCTAGGAGTGGGAATCTTTATTTAGCAAACACATGTTCAGCTTCAGCTCTATGGCAGGGTCTTCAGCAGTGGAGGAAGCCAGAGCAGGCCGGCCACAGAGCAGGCTCTTGGGGAAAAGCCACTGGCCTGGGGCTGAGGCGGGTGCTACTTCCCTTCCCGCCCTGCCCGCCCTGATGGCCAATACCACCCCTCCCAATTTTACATCTTTTTTTAAATTTATCTATTTATTTTTTGAGTCAGAGTCTTGCTCTGTCGCCTGGGCTGGAGCACAGTGGCACAATCTCGGCTCACTGCAAGCTCCGCCTCCCAGGTTCACGCCATTCTCCTGCCTCAGCCTCCCAAGTAGCTGGGACTACAGGCACCCGCCACCACGCCTGGCTAATTTTTTGTATTTTTAGTAGAGACAGGGTTTCACCGTGTTAGCCAGGATGGTCTCGATCTCCTGACCTCGTGATCCGCCCGCCTCCGTCTCCCAAAGTGCTGGGATTACAGGCGTGAGCCACCGCGCCCGGCCAATTTTACATCTTCTTCGGCGTCCCTCCCCTTGGGCCCCAGTCAGCTGCGAGGGTCTCTGTGTTCCCATCTAACAGCTTGCCTGCTGCCTTCCAGGTTCTGCCTGGGCAATCCCCAGGGAGCGAGGCGGGGACCCCTGACAAGCCTGTCCCCTGACTGCACCCTCCTCTGTCCCAGAGGGCCTGGATGCCAGGAAGAATATTCCTGAAGCCTCCCCTCCCTGCCACTCCCTGCTGGGCCATCTCACAGCTGCAGAGCCCTGCCCCCAAAGTCGCTGTGGGCTTGGGCCCAGCCCTCCTCAGCCCCAGAGCCTGGGTGATGACCCATTCTCCTGGCTGCCATCAGGAGCTGGGGACAAACCATACCCTATGCCAGCCATGCCCAGCACCATGTCCAGGGATACTCGGCAGCACCCAGAGCCCCCGAGGATGGAATCCATCTCCCTTCCCGTATCCCTCCCTCCAGTACCAGGCCCCCGTGAAGAGGTGCACTGTGGGTGGCACCCAAGTGCCCTCACAGAGTAGCCGCGCCCCACCAAGGCCCGGCTGCTGCCCACCCCTGCCAGCATTCTCCTCTGTGTGCAGCAGCCTTTGAGAGTGGACGCCAGCCACCCCGTCTGGAGGACTCTCCCTCAGCCACTGCTACTCCCACGTCCCTGCTCGCCGGCCTTGCTGGGGCCCACGACTAGGCTGGGGCTGGTCAGCTGGAGGACAGGGGCCCCATGGGGAGCCTTCCTTTGAGGAAGCAGGGTCTCTGGAGCACCCTGGGGGTGGGGCGCTGGCCTGGCGGGCATCGTTGTGTGACCAGCAAGGACGGCCTGGCAGGAAGGTCTCCCCATGGAATCTGTTCTCGGAATCACTCCAGCTCCCCACCATTCACAGGCAGGAGGTGAAGGGGTGTGGCCCAAGGTCAGCAGGAGAAACAGGGGCAGGACCAGGACCTGGGGCCACCTCAGGCTCACATGGAAGGTGGATGTGAAGCATCCAGAAAAACTGAGGGACAGGACGCCCAGGTAACTGGTGGCACTAGGGAAGGACAAGTGGGAAACAGGCAGCATCCCAGGTCTCGGGGGCTGCCCGGGCAGAGGTGCCCTGGGCGGGGGTGGCCCACTGCCTCACTTCAGGGCCTGCCCAGGGGCTTCCTGGGTGCCGTGGTGAGAAGGAGTCTGAGTCCCGACTCGGAGGAGAAGCATGCCACAACAGAAGAGTGCCGCAGCCTCCGATAACCCGCAGGACTGGAGGCAGCCTTGCCCGGCTCACCCGGCCACCAAGGGTGTGAGCAAGGAAAAGAGAAACCCCAAGTTACCCCCAAACCACGTTCTGGAAAGCAGGCTGCCGGCTGGGTCATTCTCCAAAGTTGAACATCTCAGCTTCCTTCTCCTTCCAGAAGGCAAAGCTCCGGTTGATGTAGCCGCAGATGTCCTCGCTGTTGAAGCTGCCCCGCTGGGAGCGGGACCCCAGCCGCTGTGCTGTGAGCTCAGGGCCGCTGCAGGGGACAGCGGCATGCGGCAGGGTCCCGAGCGGAGTCAGGCCTGACTTGCGGCCAGGTTCCGTTTCCCAGGCGGGACCCTGGCTGGAGCCGAAGAAGCGGGCTTTGATGTCCTCAAAGCCGTCGGTCCAGGCCCGGCGGCCAGCGGCCACCTCGTTGGTCACAGCCTTGTGGAAGGCGCGCACCGCCTCCCAGCCATGGGTGCCCAGGTGCTCGAAGACCTCGAAGCAGAGCAGGTGGCGCACCTTCCGCTCCTCTGCCGGCAGGTCGCACTCCAGGAGCTGGAAGTAACCCAGCATGAAGAGATCCAGCGAGAGGCTGCTGTAGGGCACAGGAGCCCCATCCACGTGGGGCAGGAACTGCTCGGGGGACAGGACCCCGCGGGGCCTCCGGCTTAGCCGCCGCAGCTGCCGGGTGGGCACGTGAGCCATGATGGCTTTCCAGTTGCCCAGCAGGTGGGTGATGGTGCTGCGCTGCTGCCACAGGTGGCCCAGCCGGGGGCCCTCGCCGGGTGAGGAGGGTGGCCCAAGGCTCCTGGAGGCCTCCTGGCCCCGAAACCCCGTGTGGCGGGCTTCTAGGGTCCTGCAGGCTGCTGTCTTGAGGCCCGGCGTGTAGGCCGACCTCCTCCAGTGGCTGAGGAAGAGCATGATGATGCGCTCCTTGCGCAGGCTGGCCAGGTCCGGGCTGGCTGCGGCGCCCACCTCCGATGGCACCTCCTCGCAGCTGATGCCGGAGTCGCTGGCCTCCTCTGTGTCGCCAGGCCTGGGCTCCCCCGAAGCCAGGCCACTGCAGGGCTTAGGCAGGGCCGGCCAGCAGCCACTCAGGCACTGCCTGTGCTGGGCCCCTGGCTCGCAGGGGCCAGGGTTGAAGCCACAGAGTGGGCCAGAAGCCGACTCGAAGTTGCCGCGCAGCATCCGCACAGACACCCCCCACTCCTGGATCTGGCGCTGGGCCTCGCTCCGAGGGGGGCGGGCCGAGGCCTCCCTGCAGGTCTCCTGCAGGGGCTGGGTGGCCGGCTTCTCATCCCCCTGCACCAGCCCACGCACACCCTTCAGCAGCAGGGACAGGCTGCGCACCAGGCGGGAGATGTGGCTGCACCAGAAGGGCAGGGGCTGCCCCCCGGGGGCCACCTCCGAGGCCTCTGCAGAGCTTGTGGGCTCAGCCACTGGGGTTGAGGCCTCCTCAGCCTCCAGTCCGGGCGCCCTGGGCAGGAAGTGGCTGTTGACCGTGATGCTGACCAGGGGCTCGGGCAGCAGGGCCTGCAGCTCAGCCGCCAACCGGCCCAGTTCACTCTCATACTCCTGACAGCGGCGCCGAAGCTGCAGGTCTGCAATCTGCTTCTCTAGGTAGACCAGGTCGTCCTCCGTCAGCAGCTCCCCAAAGGGCCCCAGGATGGCCTGGTGGGTCTGTGAGTACCTCCAGGTCGCCTGCTCTGTGGGGCCTGAGCTCCCACCATTGTCCTGGGCACAGGAAGGGCAGGGTGAGCAGGGTGAGCCCGCCCACCTGCTATCAGCCCCCCTAGCTTCCAAATCCCTGAGTTCTCAGCATCTCTGCAGAGCCTCTGGTCCTGCCCCAAGGTAAGACTTTAAAGGGCTTCCCAGCTAGGGCAGAAGCCCCTGACCTGCTCTGCCCCAGTCTTGCTCTGCTCTCAACCCTGTGGCTTTCAGCCCCTATGGCTCCCAGCCCAACAGGCCAGGACAGGCTGGGCCCTCAGACAGGGCTGTCCCACAGTCCTGAGATGATGGAGACGGGCTGTATTCCAGCAGCCAGGAGCCACCTGTGGCTAGAGAAACGACAGGTGGCTGGTGCGACGGAGGGGCAGAACTTTTACTTCCCTTAAATTGTAGTGAATTTCAATGGCTGCACGTGGCTGGCATGATTGTACTGGACAGCACAGTGCTAGACCGGGGATGCAGGACGCAATCGTCCTGATAAAATCGTAGGCCTCTGAGGGTACAATTCCTGAACTCCTGTCTGCACAGCAGCCGGGGGAGCCTGTTAAAATCCAAGGCACATCACAGCCCTTCTCTGCTCAGATTCTCAGTGGCTCCCCTCGGCCTCACAGAGGTGCAATAATCCCAGCCAGGTTCCTCTCCAACCTCAGACGCCCATTCCACGCCAGGGCGCCTCCTCTTGCTTCTCCCCAGGCCGGCCGGGCCTCAGGACCCTTGCACTGGCTGTTGCCGCTGCCTAGGAGGTGCCTGCCCCAAGTTCCCACAGGGCTCCACCTCTCTTCCCTCTGGCCCCTGCTCAAGGCCACGTCCCCAGAGGGGGCCCCGTAGGCACCCATATATCATAGTCCCCCAACCGCTTTGCTTTCTCCACAGCAGTGGGAATCGCACCCCCACACCTGCTGGCACCTGCCCATGGGCCACCGTCTTCCCTGCTAGACGCTGCGCCCAGGAGGGCAGGGCTTGCCCTTCACTGCCTAGAACAACGCTTGGCACAGGCAGGCGTGTGCCACAAATCCGCCAAGCGGAAGGATACGGGGGACCCACGCCTCCAGGGCAGGTGAAGGGGCTCTGCTCAGAGTCCTCCGGTCCGGTTCACTTCATTCTCTGGCGGAAGCAGCAGCTCAGGCCACAGAGGAGAGGGGCCCCTGGGACTTGGATTTAGTTCTGGGCTTCGGGTGCTCTGACTTCCACTTCCACCTACCCGGAAAAGGCCCCGCCCCCCCCACTGGTCCCGCCCCTCCCCGGGGCCTACCTGGGCCTCTGCGGAGCTCTCTGCGCCCAGGCGCGCCTGCAGCTTCCGCACCATCACCTGCCGCTTCCACTCGGGGATGGGCCGGCCGCGCTCATCCCGCGTGGGCACCAACCCGTCGATGTCGCCTGAGGGCGGCCCATCCAGCTGCAGTGCCGCCAGGCCATCTGAGGCGTCCCCCGCCAGCGCAGTCTCTGTCCCCTGTGCAGAAGGGGGTGGGTCACACAGGCCCGAAAGGGACCCAGGCCCTAAGTGGAGGGAAGATCCGAGAGGACATGGGGGGTTGGCTCCGCCCAGGACACCCTAACAGGGTGCCCTGAGAGAAGGGACAGTTGGGGTCCCGGACAGCACCCCACCCTCTCATCCCCAGCTTAAGAGTGAGACCTGGGAGGGGAGGGGCCGGAGTGGGGCGGGGGTAAGATGTGTGGGAGGGGATTGCTAGCAGAGAAATGAAGCCAGAGGTCCCTCCCAGTCCCCTGTACAAGCCCAGCTGATGCTCGCGGAGCACACCACGTCCCTGGGCAAACTTGCTCTGGGCACAGCTACATAGACAAAGCCTGGCAGCCAATCGTGTGCCGCAGGGCTTGTCACACACAGCCTTCAGTGTGCTGTGCACACCCCAGCTCTCCAGGACGGACAGCGCCATGTGGCATTTCCCAGACTCCCACGGAACATCTCAGTGGCTGAGAATCTGCAGTACCAATCAGGGAAAGGCTGGGCTGGCTTTCTAAGGGCCTGGTGCCCAGGAAAGGGAGGGTAAGGGGGAGCAGGACCCTTCTGTTGGTCTGGGCTGGCGGAGGCCTTGAGGAGGAGGACAGTTGGCAGCGGGGCCCTGCGCCTGGCTGGCTGCTGCAATCTCCGCACTCCAAGCAGGCACGGAGCACCCCCGAGCTCAGAGGTCGGGCAGAGGGGCTTGGGCCACTGCAGCCCTCTGGGATGACAGAGAAGGGTCCCCGTGTTTCTGTTGTGAGGGGACAGCTGCCGTCGCCCTGACACTTCAGTCTCCTCAGAACTCAAGGTGTTCTTGAGAGCAGCGGAGTGATGCAGGCAGCCTGGCATCCACCCTTCAGGAAAGGCCTGGCTGTGCTGGGGGCTTCCCTGAGCCCCTAAGAGGATGGGGATGGAGGCTGGCTGGGGGCCCCGGGAGACAGGAATGCACGGGTGGGTGACACACCGCAGGGTCAGCCATGGCACTGGTGGTGATCCTCGGAGGGGCCGGTCCGGTCATCTGCTCCCTGGGAAGAGGCTGGTCAGGATGGCCAGGCCAGGCCGGGCTGAGGGACGTGGCTGCCGAGAAGAAGGGGGTGTTGCAGAAAGGGCAAGGGCTGGGGAGCAGAGACGCAGAGCCTGGGGGATCTGGGCCTTGGGGCAGAGCCGGCCTCCTGAACAAGCTGCGAGCTGGGAGCCAACCCCAGCCTGCCCTGCCCCGGAACACCTCAGGGCCCCACTGGACCTTCTCTGAGGAGTCGGCTTGATCCATTGGAAAGCCTGAGGCACACCCCTGGGCCACGCCACAGCCTCTCCTGCAGCAGGGGAGGAGCTGGGAAGGGCTTGAGGCCTGGAGGTCACAGGCCGCTAATGTAGCTCTGCAGGCCCCAAAGCTGGTCCCCTCGCTGCCCACAATGCTCCTTGTCTCGATACAAACACACACTTCAGTGTCAACCTTGAGTGAAGAACACGTCTGCATCACAGCCAGGCAGACACACACAGACACAACCACACAGACACAATCACACAGACACAATCACACACAAGCACAACCACATACACAATCATACACACAGACACACAGACACAATCATACACAAGCACAATCACATACACAATCACACACAGACACAATCACACACACAGACACAATCACAGAAATATACACAGAACACAGACACACAATCACACACAGACACAATCACAGAAATATACACAGAACACAGACACACAATCACACACAGACACAATCACATACAGACACAATCATAGACAGACACAACCACAATCACACACAGACACAATCATAGACACAACCACAATCACAGACACATAGACACAATCACACACACACAACCACACACAGACACACACGTACACAATCACAATCACAGACAATCACACACAGATACACACGTACACAATCACAGACACAATCACACACAATCACAGAAATACACGGACACAGAATAGACAAACACAATCACACAGACACAGTCACACACAGATACACAGATACAATCACAGATACACACACAGTCATACACACACAAGCATACACAATCACATACAATCACATACAGTACAATCAACAGACCAATCACACAGAAACACCGACACAGTACAGAACCCACAAGCACACAGACACAGACACACACACGAACAGAATCACCCACAGAAACAGGTACAGTCACACACAGATGCATAGACACAATCACACCCAGAAACAGACACAGAACTCACACACACACAATCACACAGATACAATCACACACTGACAATCACACACTGACACAATCAGAAAGACACAAACACAATCACACACATACACAGGCACAATCATACAGAGACACACAATCACACACAGACACACAAACACATACAGACACACAATCACACACAGATACACAGACATAATCATGCACAGGAACACACAATCACACAGATACATACAGACACAGAACACACAATCACCACATACACAATCACAGAGAGACACACAATTACATAGACACAATCACACACAGATACACAAACACAGACACACACGACACAATCATACACAGCTACAGTCACACAAAGAGAAGGGTCCCCATATCTATGTATATCACACACAGAACACACAGACACAATCACACACAGACGCACACTCCCACGTGTGAGTACAGGGCCGCAGCGGGGCCTGGGGAGGAAGCTCGCCCTCACTACCGGTGGCACCTGCTGTTTTCTTGCCATGCCATGCCATGCCATGCCAATCAGTGCTGCTCACAGACCCCTAATGGTGGTGGCCCACAGTGTGAGGACCGTACCCTGCCCTGCTAGCCCACGCACGCAAGGTGTGCTGGGGTCTCAGGGACAGCAGCCCATCCACAAGGGGCCTGGGCCCAACCGGCCGGTCTCCCCGCGTTCACCCCCGGACAAGTTGCTGTGACTTTAAGTGGTCACCGTGCAAAATGCTAATCCTCTGCTTTTCAAAGCAACAAAGGCAGCCAAGGACACCCGGAAGTAACTGGGGAGGGAGGGTGATGGGGTGCCCAGCTGCCCGCAGACTTCCCACCGGTCCAGGACCTCGGAGGGGAGGCCAGTGGCACCCACTCCCAGGCCCATGCCCCAGCCGGCCCACGTGGGGCTGTGCACTCACAGGTGGGGTTCCTGGGCCCTGGGCCTCCTCTTCTTCCATCCTCCAGGGAGGGCCTCGTGGCCAACAGTGGAGGTGGGGGGAACGGCGGTGGTGGGGGCGTCATCAGCAGGGGCACCTGTGGGTGGATGGACCTGGTCAGTGGGGGGCCCCTGTGGGCTCTTCCCTACTCACCTAGATGGGGTGGGAGCACCCAGTGGGCGAGCCTGTGCATCTGAGAAGGGCTGCGACAGGTAAGGGGGTGGCAGGAGAGGGGCAGGTCCTTGATCAGGGTTCTGTCCCAGGGTCATCTCCTGCCTGAGTGCCATCACTTCCCAGCACCCCACCTTGGTTCCCCACCTGCTGCCACCTCTATTGAGTGGGCCACCCCCATCTCAAAACTCAGCTTCCAGGCTCCCTCTGGAGGCAGCTGAGCTCTGGGGTTCTGGGCACTGGGTTAGAGCCTGGTTTCCAGCTGTGCTCAGCGCCCTGTGGTCTCACAAAGACACGTGCACACATATGCACACATACACATGTACACTCCCCTGCACACACGCATGTACTCTCCCGCACACACGCATGTACTCTCCCGCACACACGCATGTACTCTCCCGCACACACGCACGTACACTCTCCCGCACACCCACCTCCCCGACTGCCCTGACTCCTGTGCTGTAGTCCGCCTGCAACTTCAGCCCTGACTTGGGGCTGACATGGGTCAGTGTCTTGGGGGTGGAGGGCCCCATGAGAAACCTGGTGAGGACAGGGGAGGGCAATGGAGTAGGATGGGGGTCCCTAATGTGCCCACCAGCCAAGGGCACGGGCAGCCCTTGTCCCTAGCCAGCAGGGCCACATGCCACCGACCCTCTGGGCACCTCCCCCCCGTGCCTGTCAGACCAAAGCTCTTGTCCCTGCCCTCCAGTGGGCACTGGAAACCAGACGTGGCCAGCAGGGCTCCAGGGTCAGTGCTAGCGAGAGCCCTGGGCAGAGCAGAGACCTCAAATCGGCCTGTTGGGAGAGTGGGAGGGACCCTTGCTGCAGCTTGCTCGAATGCATGGCTGTCTCTGCCTTGGGATTCCTTCTCCTTTCTGACCGCAGGGGCCCATTTTCACACTGCACTGGGGCCGGACTGCAGTGAAGCCAGTCCTACCTGAGCAAAACTGTGGCCTCCCCAAGCCTCCCTTGCTCATGGACAAGGTGGCACAGGCTGCCTCCCGGCAAGGATGCTGAGTGGCCGCTCAGCCACCTCCCCTCCAGGACCCTCACCCCACTGGGCCACAGGGGAGGGAACGCAGTCTGAAAGCCCATCTTCCCGGCCCCCACGCACCTCACTCCTTCCAGGAATCTGTGCCCACAGCCCAGGAACCCTGGTGCACGGTGGGCTGGGGAGTGACCGCCCAGCCCCAGCCCCGGAGGACCTCAGACACGACCTGCAGAGCTCAGGGAGTCCAGCTGTCCTGGGACACCGGGGGCTGCTGAGGCTGCCGCCCCCAGGAGTGGGAGGTGTCACATGAATATTTGAAGGCCGTGGTGTCAGGTGGCCAGGCGGGGCTCGGGCTGGGTGCGGGATACCTTACCACGGCCCCTTTAACTCTCCACAGAGCAGTGGCCGGGGAGGGGACGCTCTGGGACACGGAAGGGGACCTGAGACCCCTGGGCCCCATGAGAAGAGAAACCATCCAGAGGAGTCCCCAGCCCCACCCACAGTATGGCTCCCAGTGCACAGATGGGGAAACTGAGACTCAGGGCAGTGGGGCTTTCTCAAGGCCCTGCAGCCGGGCTGCCGCAGAGCTGGATGAGAGTCTCACGGGAGACCTCAGCCTTTGCTCCCTCCAGTGCCCTTGAACAGCTGCTTCCTTGGTGGGGGACACCACAGAGGTCAGCCTCTGGTGAAAGACCAAGAACACAAAGCCTGGCTGTCCTTTCTGGGCCGCTTCTCAGGGCTGTGTGTGCAGGGAGCGACTGAGGGACGGGAGTGACTGAGGGACGGGGAGCGACTGAGGGACGGGGAGCGACTGAGGGACGGGAGCGACTGAGGGACAGGAGCGACTGAGGGACGGGGAGCGACTGAGGGACAGGGAGCGACTGAGGAGCGACTGAGGGACGGGAGCGACTGAGGGATGGGGAGCGATTGAGGGACGGGGAGCGATTGAGGGACGGGGAGCGACTGAGGGACAGGGAGCGACTGAGGGACGGGGAGCGACTGAGGAGCGACTGAGGGACAGGGGGCGACTGAGGGACGGGGGGCGACTGAGGGACGGGGGGCGACTGAGGGGTGGGGAGCGACTGAGGGGTCGGGAGAGACTGAGGGGTGGGGAGCGACTGAGGGACGGGGAGCGACTGAGGGGTGGGGAGCGACTTGCCCTCTGCTGAGCAACACGGTGTTCCCCAGACTCGAGGGTCCTCGGCGGAGATACAAACCTATGGCACAGCTGCCATCGGGACCCGACTCGCACCACTTGGGACTCGGGGGCAAGGGAACGCCACAGAACATGATGCGTGCTCCCTGCCATGCTGAAGGAAGGCCATAGTGAGAGGCTGGCTTGGCCGCTTCAAGCAGGGCAGTCAGACTCCAGACCAGACATGGCCAGAAAAGCCGGACACAAGTGGTACCACCAACAGAGGTGGCTAAGCCCTGCCTCGAGTGGGCCCTCAACAGCAAGGCCACCCCAATGCCCTTGCACTGTCCCCTGCCCAGCCAGGACCGAGCCAGGAGCGGGACGGTGCTTCTCGCCTCCTCTCTGCCCTTGCCTGGGGGTCCTGAGCCCCCTCCCTGAGATTGGACCTGCTGTCCGTGGGGAGGGGCCACCCCTGGCAGAGTGCGAGGCTTGGCAGGATGGCAGCGGCCCTCTTATGCTGGGGAAGACAAAAGAGGTGGATGTTAGTTTGGGGGTCAGGGGACTACCGGACTCTGGCCCCAGCACAGCACCTGCGGCTTGGGGGACCTTACTCGAGGTCCCTGTGGCCCAGCCCTGCTCCACTCCTCACAACGAGAAGCCCCAGGACGCCACCCCCTGAGGCTCCATTTCTTTGCCTATAAATCAGAGTTCTTGGAAAGTTGAGGGACTATGGAGAGCACCTGGCAGGGGCCTGCATGATGGTGGCATCCAGACCTCCACACTGCTGCCTCTGTGAGTATTAGGATGGTCTCTGAGTTTTAACAGGGATGAGAAGCCTGGCTGTGGCGTTTACCCAGCCACGGGAGTCACCGCACCCCTGCCTCCCACAGGAAGGCCCTGGACACAGTGGAGCCTCAGGGATCTGGAGGCACAGATGTGGGAGTCCCGTCCCTCGGGGTTTTAACAGTTAGACACGTGCTGCCCTGAATCCCAGCACTGGACAGTTGCCCTGAGGTTGGTGGTCATGTGGCCCCACGGCCCAGCCCGCTGTCCCTGTCCCTGGTTTTTGGTGAGATTTGAGCGCCGCGGAGGCTGCATGCATTATACATGGAGAGCATCGAGGTGAGCCAGGTCACAGGCCTGTAACGCCACCCGGGCGGAGAGAATCACGGCCGACGGATGGGTGCCGGACAGCAGTTGCCATGGCTGAGATTCCATGACTGACGGGGCGGGTACCGCCCTTCCCAGCCGGAGGAGAGTGCCTAGGAAGCCTCTCGCCTTCTCTGGGCCTCAGTTTCCTCATATATAAAATAAAGACGTCTTAGTACCTTTCTGGAGCGAAGGGGAGAGAGTACACCTGTCCCGAGGGCCACCAGGGCAGGCGCCTCACTGGGTGCTCGAGGAGCTTCTCCTTTACCCAGAAAACAAGGCTCTGGGCCGGGCGCGGTGGCTCATGCCTGTGGTCCCAGCGCTTTGGGAGGCAGAGGTGGGAGGATTACTAGAGCCCAGGAGCTCAAGACCAGCCTGGCCAACATGGCCAAACCCCGTTTCTACAAAAAATACAAAATTTAGCTGGGTGTGGTGGCATGTGCCTGTAGTTCCAGCTACTTGGGAGGCTGGGGTGGGAGGATCACTTGAGCCTGGAAGGCTGAGGGTGCAGTGAGCTGAGACTGTGCCACTGCACTCCAGCCTGGGTGACAGAGAGAGACCCTGTGGTGAGAAAATTGGGGTTTCGAGGTGCTCAGAACTTGCCAGCGCCCCATGACCAGGAAGGGCAGCACAGCGCTAGCAGGTGGGGAGGAGTGGGACAGCCCTGGACACCACGGGAGATGCCAGAGGCTCTGTTCCCCAAGCATGGAGGGTTCTATGTGCCATCCCTGCCCGGACAGGGTGCTCAGAGTCCCACAGCCAGGATCCCAGTTGCTTGGCTAGCAGAGGGGAGGGGGCCTGCCTTGAGGGCGGCCCCTGGACTTCAAGACCGCATCTCTCATTGCATGGAGAGGGGTCCCCAAGGCCCAGGGAGGGGCAGGGCTGGCCTTCCCTAGCACCCTGAGCAGACCCCAAGCTGGGAGGGCCCCACAGACCCGACACAAAGGAGGCACGAGGGGCACCTCCCACAGAGCAGGTCTCAGCACTGCTGTCAAGCATTGCTCCCCAAGCTGCTGCTGCTCTTGGAATGCACGAGTTTCCTGGGGGCGGAGACAGGCTGCGTTGCCATGGGGAAGATGGTGGATTGCACCACCTCTTCTGAGGCCAGCTCGGAGGCGGCCAGTGCGAGCAGCCCCTGCAGATTGGATTCCCATCAATATTGCAGCAGGCACATGGCCTCCCCCGGCCCACAGCTGACAGCCTGCTCTCCCTCAGAGGCCTGGAGGGGAGACAGCTCCAGTGGTGAGAGATGAGCACCCCCTGCTGTCACCAGACCCTCGCAGAGGCTGAAGACAGAGACATGCTCCAGGCCCAACCCTGAGCTCCCAAACCGGCTCCTGAAGCTGCACACCGAGGAGCCGGGAAGGTCGCAGGGTTGGGTTTTCATGCGCTGGGCAGGGGGCGCCGAGGCGCAGGCAGGAGGGGACTGTGGATGGGAAGGATGTGGCGAGCCTAACGCGACCCGTCCTCCACTACCACGGGGTCTGGGGACAGAAGGCAGAGGTGCTGCTTGGACAGAAAGCCCACGCATGGGACCCCAGAATGGCTGGGGCAGGAACAGTGTCAGAGACTCCCAGGAAGTCGGGCGGGGCTGTTCCCTTGTGCCAGGGGCTTGTGGAGGCTGGGACACCGGCAGAGCGGCTGCCCTCCCTACCGCCTAATTTCGGCTGCCATCCAGGCAGGAAGTGCAGGGAGGGGCCCAAAAAAGGCCGAGGCTGACCCAGCGGCCTTGAAGGAGCTGTGGGAGACCCAGGCAGTCGGCACTCCTGGGCTGCAGGCCGTGGAGCCCTAGCCTGGTGGAGAAGCCAGCAGAGCACCACCACCTTCTCAAGCCAAGCCAGAAAGACAGCCTTCTGCTGAACCAGGACCCGTTGGACATCTAGCAAGCACACCATTTAGTAAATACATGACTTCCAGCAGTGACTGAATTCTACTTCCTGAAACTGCTGCACCAAGGCAAAACCAGGGCAGAGCCGTGCTCTCTGGAGGCCACCTGAGCCACCTGCGCAGCGCGGCAGGACTGGTGTGGGTATCCACCAGTGCTACCAGAGGCCCCGGTGGTGGCAGTGTGACAAGTGTCCGGCAGGCCCCAGGGGCTGGGGGTGGAGGGGACTGTGGCTCTGCCCCAGTTGGCCCCAGATGCTCTGAGAGGACACATCAGAGAAGAGGAGGCCAGCAACCCCTTGGGGAGACAAGGGGTTTGGGGGGTGGAGGGCAATGGCACCTTCTCAGTCCCCTCACCCGAAAAGAAAGGTTAGGTGATTTCAGAACACCTTTCTGAAGGGGTGGTCACTAAAAGAAGTGTGGCAGAAACTGAGGCAGGTTAGATGAATTTGTCACAGTAACTGCCCTGGGCCTGGAATAGAGAGGGAAGGTCGGGTGGGAGCACATGGGGGTGACCTGACTCCAATGTGGATGCCAAAGCACCCTCTCCCACCGGCTCCTTCATTCATTTGCCCCCATCCACCTTCCTCCATCCACCCAGCTCCTGTCTCCATCCTTCATCCACCCTCCTCCATCCACCCAGCTCCCATCTCCATCCTTCATCTACCCTCCTCCATCCATTCCTCTTCTGTCCATTCCTCCTCCATCCACCCCCTCCATCCCCCCTCCTCCACCCCCCCTCCTCCATCCAGCTCCTCCATCCAGCTCCTTCATCCATTTCTCCTCCATCCATCCTCTTCCATCCACCCTCCTC